>NC_089231.1:2062500-2177500 GCF_963924675.1 Phocoena phocoena
TCAGGGCTCCTATCTATAAAAGAGGACTCATACCCTCTTTCGTCTTTGGTTAGCTTTAAAAGGAGTTCATGAATTTTAAAAAAAAAAAAAAAAAAAGGTCATATGACACAACTTTTATTTATTTTTATTTTTGCCCACGCCGTGCAGCTTGTGGGATCTCAATTCCCCGACCAGGGATTGAACCCCGGCCACAGCAGTGAAAGTGCTGAATCGTAACCACTAGACCACCAGGGAACTCCCCCTGACACAACTTTTAAAATGTAAAGTGCACCACGAATTTCAGCTGTTATGATCAGTATTAGTATTATACATGATTGAAGAAGAAAGTAGAACATTATTTCTTTGACCTCCTGTCTTCTATCTTGGAATTTTAAAGTAGCTAACTCTTTATCAGAAATACATAGAAGTAGAAACATTTTTTGTGTCGAGCAGGGAGTTACAAGACATGGTGATATTGCTTAGAAAAAATCTTCTTGGTACTCATGGCATTTAAAAAGCAAATAATACATTGCTAGGCAGAGTCTGTAAATGCTCATCGTATGTTTTGTGAGCTCGTTGTAATTTATTCCAAGTGATTCATGAGGGCACATTTCCAAATCAAAAGGAAAATGTAGACATTTGATTCATATTTTGTGTGGTGAGGAACAATCTGTAGCTAATGATATGAAAGTCAAATCAGAGCTGTGTTCATGTGAATTTCCTAAGAATATCGGCAAGAACTTTATAGTTTTGACAACAAACTGAATGCAGCCGCAAAGCCTTAAAATCATTTATCTGTTTAAACCAAGCTTTCAAATTATGAAATTGGAATTCTAATGCTATATTCCCTGGTGAACAATCTCATTTTTGTTTCATTGCGAGCTGCCTTAATCTGGTCGAAAAAGAAAGGTACCATTATTTCCATTATAATTCCACAGCAATTCTTCCTTTGCTTAGTTTCTCAAATTATTAGTTTAATAACGGAAAGTGTTAGTGTGATCTTAACTCCCTGAATAGCATTGTGGAAGATAAGAGAAAATAATTCTACTGCTTACTTGTCTATTTGTGTTCAAGGCTACACATTTTCCCCACTGGTATAGTGATACTGTGTTTGTTATCGCATATTTATTCCCTTTAAAAAAGTAAAGGTTTCACAGACCCTAGAATTTTGTAAAAACGTTGGAGTGAATCTGCTAATACATATATTAATATATTACTTATTAATATACAATTAATACATTATATAGAGACATACATACAATTTCACTTTGTTCTCTGGAAAAATAGTGCCCACTGTGCTAGCCTTCAGTTCCCAAAACGAGAGAGGTTAGGGCACCACATACTCATTTAAGAGATCCCATTAACACATTTGAGTGAGGAGCCCAGACTTTATAGGAAATAGGGGGATATTAACCTCTAAGTGTTTTTTGTTAACAGTTTTTAAAGTTGCATTTTACTGAGCTATGGTTTACGTACCATAAAAGTCACAGTTTTTAATTAGACGTATTTATGCAGCCAGAAACCACCTCTTGTGAAGAACTGGCAAGAGACTGAAATTTTACCCTATGTGCAAAGCTAACAAGTTACCTGGGTACCAGGATGCTGGCAGGAGACAGGAGACTCCTGGGTCCGAGATACAGGACACGTTACCCCAGTAAGAGCATCAGCCAGAGTGTCAGCGAGTGCTTCTCTGAGCCCCAGTTCCTGCTGGGCAACATGAAGGGCCAAATGATACCTGCCACACCATGGGCTGTGTTGAGACAAACCTCGATCTTCGTGGGTCTGCGTCTTTAATAATGGACAGACCGCATGCTTGCCTTTTGCTTCAGGGGGAGAGACTCTCTCTATTTTCCAAGACTGTTCACCATACAAATATCCTTGAAGAGAGTCTGGAACAAAGATAGCCATTCCTCTGCAAGGAAGCTGTATGGAAACACAAGAAATCCATGTATATATTGTCCCAATACCACCTAGATTGAGCATATTTTCATTACCCCAAAGTTTCATCAGGCCTCCTCCAGGTTAATACCCACCCACAAATGTTGCCTCTATTACGGCCCCTGTTACACAGACTTGTTTTGCCCATCCCTGAATACCACATAAAAGGAATTATTCAGCATGTATCCTTTCATTTCTGGCTTCTTTTACTCAACATGACGTCTCTGGCTGCACTTCTTTTCTATTTTTGTGCCATATTCTACTGTAAGCATCCCTACAATGTACTTAGCCAGCCTATTGTTGATGTACATCTGATTATTGATGCTGAATTGTTTCCTATTGAAATATTACGAATAAAGTTGCCAAGAACATTCCAGTGATGTGATTGGTGGACATGTTTATATTTTGTGAGGTATATCCAGCTAAGAAATTGCTTGGCATGGAGTATACATGTTTTTTTACCTTCAGTAGATACTATCAAAACGTTTCCTAACTAGTTATACTAGTTTCAACTTCCACCAGCAACATGTAGCTTCCCAGTTTTTCTGCATTCCTATCAACACTTGGTATAGTCAGTCTGTTTAATTTCAGCCATCTGGGGTAGTAGATTTAATTTCTCTGATGAGTAATGATGTGCTTATCAATTGGGATATCGCCTTTTGTAAATTGACTACTAAAGTCTTTTACCTATTTTCAAAATTGTCTGTTGTCTGTCCCTTTGTTTTTGGTTTCTAGGAGCTCCTTATATAATCTGAATATAAGTCTTTTGCCAGATAACAGCACTGTACATATATTCTCAGAGACTGTGATTTGTTTTTTTACTCTCAAAATGGAGTCTTTTAATGAACAGAAGTTTTAAAACATAATAAAGTCCAAAACATGGTGATTAGGAAATTTCTGCCTCTCCCAAGTTTGAGAAGATATTCTGCTGTCTTCTAGAAGATGTATCTTCTTCTAGAGGATATAATCCATATTTTAATATAGTTACTTTAATATTTATTGTTTATTTTAAATAAATTTTCTGTAAATGTGAGGTTAGCCTCAAGATTTATTTTTTTCCATAGATGTAGATATCTAATTGATCCAACACCATTTACTGAAAAAGCCATTCCTTTTCACTGCATTGTTCCAATAACCTTTGTTATAAGTTAAATTACTGTAAATGTATGGATTGCTTTCCAGAATTTATATTCTGTAACCTTGGCCTATTCTTCTATAGTTGTGTCCATGCCCCACTGTTTTAATTACTGTAGTTTTATAGTTTTATTGATCTCTGATAGTAAAAGTCCTCTGTTCTAACCCAATGTAGTCTTTTCTAATATAGGTCCTTTCCACTTTATGGAATTTTGTATGTTTATACATTTGTATAAATTTTATAATCAGCTTATCAATAACCACAAGAATGCTAGAAGTTGAATGAGATTGCGTGGAGTCTATGGATCATTTGAGGATAGCTGACACCCTGACTCTATGGAGTCAAGTTTATGACTTGACTCCAGTTTATGAACATGGTATGTATGGGCATTTGTTTAATTGATCTTTAGTTTCTCAGCAATGTTTTGCAGTTTTTAATACAGAGGTCTTTTACTTCTTTTGTTATATTATTTCTAGATATCTGACTTCTGTCAATGTTATTTTTTAAGTGTTATTTTTAAAATTTCTTGTTCCAACTTTTTGTTTCTAGTACATAGAAATACAAATAATTGTTATATAAGAAACTAATCTGCGGTAAACTTACCCTTTATTGTTATAGTCTATAGCCTTTTGAGGTATTTTACATTTACACAGTCACGTCTGCAACTAAAAGAAGTTTTATTTTTCTCTTTCCAATATTATGTCTTCTATCCCTTTTTCTTGCCTATTGTAATTGATAGGTCATCCGGCACAAGACTGCAGCTTTGATGGTGGGCATTCTTGCCTTGTTCCCAAACCCAAGGAAAATCTTATTAAACACCTTCTTGACTCTAGATATGCTTTATCAGATTAAAAACTGTCCTTCTATTTCCTAGTTTTCTGAGAGTTTACCATGGATAAATGTTGGATTTTATAAAATATTTTTCCTGCTTTTCTGAGATCATGTTTTTTTGTTTTTTTCCCCCTTATTCTGTTATGTGGTGAATCACATACATCAATTTTCCAATTTAAGCCAACTCAGTGTTCCTGGAATACAACTCCTTCGTCATGATGTAGCCCTTTTTACATATTGCTGGATTAAAGTTACTAACATTTTGTTTAGCATATTGGTTCTATGTTCACTGGGAGATTGACCTGTAATTTCTCTTTAATGGCTTTGACTAGTTTTGGTTTCAAATGTATACTGGCTTCATAAAACACATTGAAGAGCATTTCTTCTTTTTACTCTAAAATGATTTGTGTAAGGTGAATATTATTTGTTCTCTAAATATTTGAAAGAATTTCCAGCCAAGCTCTCTGGACCTACAGTTTTTGTGGGAAGGTTTTTGTTTTTAGACTCATGTTCTTCGTTTGCTGTAGAACTATGCAGATTTCTATTTTTTCCTACGTTGATTTTGGTAAATTGGATTTGTTAAATTTCCATTTCACTTATTGCTAAATATATTGGCATAAAATCTGTTAAAAATTTTCCCTCACAGTTTTCATGACTGACCTCTGGTATTATTCCTCTTTCATTTCTGATATTTGTCATTCATGTTTTCTTTTTTGTTTTCCTTAAATAGTTTTGCTCTGTGTTTATTATTTTAACAACATTTTCTGAGAAACAAGTGTGCTCTTTAAAAATACCTGTTTCTATATTTGTTTTCCATACATTTCTATCCTTTTCTTTACGGCTTCCTTCTTTTGACTTTTTTGTTTGATTTGCCATTCTCTTTCCTAGGTTCTCCTTGCTGGAAGTTTAGATCACTGGTTTTAAAACTTTGATCTCTAATATTTAATCCTCCTGACGCCAGTTGGTTTTCTGAAGGCTGTGGCTATTTGAAGGAATTGAAAGAACTGAGCACAAGATTGGGAATCAAAAATTGGGACATCAGTTTGGGATGATAAGGTTATACGGAGGTAGGGATGGCCCTTTCTCAGTTAGACCAGTAACCAGGAGTTACTGGTCTAACTGTGGAGAGCAGCTCTTCCACAGCTGCAGGGCAACGACAGCTAACGGGAAGGGTAGACCGTCAAGACTCTCCCTGCTTCGGTGGGGCTGTGTGCGGACGACCACCCACCTCCCTTTTAACTAAAGCCTCCACCCTAGATTTCTGGGGAAAGAAGAAAAAGAAAGAAACTCAAGGAGGGAGGAGTAGATCAAAATGACATAGTGAATCTGCTGCAAAAAAGGCATGAGTTTGATGGAACATTATGGGAAATAAAAGATGAAAGGCTTGCAACAATATTCCAGGGCATCTCCCATGCTGAGAAAACCAATGGGCACATTTTTACAACCCGAGAGTATGATGATGAGCAAAGACAGACACAGTTCCTACTTTTATGGAGTCAAATACTCCAGTGATGACTGTATTTTGTACATCAGTAATACTTTTCCAGAGATGAAGCCAAATGTGTGGTGTCTGGGAGCATCCTCCCATGACTGCCGCCATGAGAGCAATTTGCTTCATACACACTATCTGTGTATTGAAGGGCTGCATCCTGTTGAAATACGTCTGAAGTCATTTTAAGCAACAATTAGGGATTCAAACCTGATTTAGAATTCAATCACACGTAGTGTTACCAATGCAGATAACACAAACGGGGTGAGAGTCCGGCGAGCAGAGAGTGTCCACCCCAGGCTAAAAAGAGCAATGAAAACCATAAACTATTTCAAACTGACTTCTCTGCCGGGAAGCAGACACATCTTCTGACACTGTGTGAGTTTCCTTCTGCTCACAGACTATTCAAAAGCTGAGCGCATGTGCAGAGTGTAATCAAGGAAATACGATTAACGTCTTCCTAACATTTTCCTGAACTGAATTTATTGCAGTTTTCATCTAAACATCGAAATTCAGGATTTTCTTCCCTCATTTTGATTATGTTTTTGGAGAAGACCGGATTGTTTTCTGAGAAAATCTTATCCTCTTTGTGCTGATACGGAGTAGAATCTTTTTCTTATCACTGGTGAAAAAATGGTACTTTGGTGGATTTCCTGAAGGATGTACTCAATTTTCCTCTTAAAATAATCCAGAACCACAGTGAGTCACATACCTGAACCGCATTAATTTGTCACCTTAGAAAATACCTTTCTGTTACTCAACTCCTCTTATTTTGTGGTTGAAATACTCTTTCCTGCCTTAGGAGATGTTTAAAGATCAGTTGTAACAAATACATGACGTTATTCAGGGAAGAGAGTTGGGGACGATGTCTACATGTGGTGTGTGCCCTTCTGAGCACACACCACAGGCTTCGTACCACAAAGAGCTGTCCCTCCTCTGAGTAACTGATGCGTCTTTATCATTCAGATATTGGGCGTCTTCCAGTCTATTGTATTGTGTTCCTTATTTGGGATGTCCGGGCATTCAAGGTAGAATTTGAGGTGTTTGTCTTGGGTGTCAATCTTCCCCACGGCTTCCCTTCTCTGCTCTACCTTTATTTCCCTTCCTCCTCAATTTCTCACTCATTTTCACATTCTTACAATTTTTACGTTTGTAGACTGCCTAAAATCCTTGATGAACAAGAAAAGCACACAGAAAAAAAATATGTACCTAGATGAATCACTAGCTAGTTACCCAGATGCTTGTTCTCTGTTTGTTGAAATTATTTTTGGTCGTGTATCTTCCTTTACACACCTGGGTGTTTTGAAAACATTAAGTTGTAAAGAATGAAGTCACTTTTTTTTACAACATCCTGAGAGAGAATTAGGAACAGCTCTGGCTAAGAGATTGTGATATCCTATACGGTTAACATGAAAGATGACTCAGCTGTTGGGATCAAAAAGGGATGAAGGGGAAAAAGCAGCATGAAGTAGAACTGAGCCTCCAAATAATACCCAGAATCGTTTTATTGGAATAAGAGGAAACTGGATGTAAGCTCTTTGAATGGGAAGCCCCGTTGTGATGTTAGGGCTCCCACTGAGTGGGAGAAGAGTGGTAATCTGGTTGTTTAACATTTGAACTCTTAGCACTTAATGTGGAGAAGAACCAAGTACAGAGCACGGGGGAGGAAGGGGCAGAGTAACAAAAGAGATTAGGAACGAGCCTAGGTCATATTTCTTTTAGGAAACCAAGAAAGGAAAATGCCATCCTTCGTTTTTAAGATGTTGTATCATACAATTTTAAAGTGGACTTAATTGTTTAAATTAAATTTTATATTTAAAAAATGAATTTGATTTCTACTGCCTTGCTTGCAAGCATGTAAATATTTATGAAACTATCTTCATCATATACTAAAGAGACAGAATGATGTAAGTAGACATAATTGCACCTGCAAACGCCCATGTGCCACGTACTCAGAAAATTATTGGCAAATCACAGCTATTAGAGACCAGCTTTAAGTTGAGAAAGAAAAAGCAGCTGTTAACATCAACTTTGTCTATTATAATTATGCAAAGCTAGATCTTTTGTGTGATTTTTAAAAAACATTTAAAGGTATCATACAATCCTGTTATTTTGTTGTTTTCAAAGCACACGCATGATAGATAAACTCATTCACCCATCTTCACTTCACTGACTTGGAATGTTAACCACTAATCTCTAGACCCTGTCTGTAACTTGCTTGTGGTACCCAAAGCCAGGCTTATTAGGAGCCATCGCACTACATCAGGTTCATGCCACCGTGGTCCTGTTAGATGTGGCCAGTACACTTACCCTCAATTTTGACTGTGCCAGTATCCGCTTTAATGATGAAATTTCTGCTAAAATAATACAAGTAAGCCTTTACAATGAGTGAAAACATGTTTTCAATTTCTATGAAAACATAGTTAAATGTTTCATAGATGCTCAGTAGCCAAGCATTTTTAATTGGTGTGTTAAAAAGTATCAGCATGTACTAAAAATTGTAAAAGACTTGAACGTTTGTATTCAGGTAAAGAAGAATTTTACTCTATGATTACCTTGTCAGCAACCTTCAATTTTAACTCTCCACCAGCAGCAAACTCAACTTGTGCATTACAGATGATGCATTATGGAGTTATTTATGTAAATAAAATTATGCAGTCCTCAAGCCACTGCTCTCATATTTAAAAGTAAAAAACAAAAGAAAACAAAGAAATACCACCTATCAGCCCTACCTGGTAAGAGTCACAACGTAATGTACATACACATTTTAAATTTAAAAATGAATTAGGTATTTTCAATTTCCCATTTTAGCCATTTTATTTTTACCAATATACAAGTCACAATTTTGCAAGATAAAAGACTTGCCAATATTTATGTCTTAATTTATCTTTTTATAACCTAACAAAATCTGTTCAGATTCAAAATATACATTTTAAAAAATATGTTATCCAGACAACGAAATCTAGATCTACATCTTATTCAAGTCTAGAAACTGTCCTTCTTGAGTAAAATGATGTTATGGAAGTTTTCTCTGGGCTCAGTCAGTTGGAATATTTATACGTTTTAGCACAAATAAAGTAGAGGCAATGTAATAACTGTGGAAGTGTTAAAAACTTCAGGGGACCAACCAAGAGTCGGTTTTCATGACAATGGAGTGTAAAACGGTACAGCCACTCTGGGGAAGAGCTTGGCAGTTCCTTTAAGGACTCAGCGTGAAACCATCCATGACCCGGTATTGAGTTCCTGGCATTTTCCCCAGAGGAATGGAAATATGTTCACACAAAAATCTGTACAGGAAGGTTCATAGCAGCTTTACTCATAATAGCTCCAAACTGGAAAAAACCTAGATGTCTTTCTGCAGTTGAGTGTCACAAAGTGCGGTCCCTCCATGCCAGGGAGCTCTACCCTGCGGTACGAAGGAAAGGACATTGACACACACAGCAACCTGGACGGATCTAAGGGTGCCATGCTCAGTGAACAAAGCCCATCTCAACAGCTCACATACCGTACGATTCCATTCATCTAACATCCTAAAATTAGACATGCATAAAGATGGAGAGCAGGTTCGTGGTTACCAGAGGCTACGGGAAGCCAGCAGGGAAAAAGGTATTTGTGGCCATGAAATGATTGCAGCGGGTAGCCGGGCTCTGGACCTCTGCATCTTCTGAACTGACTTAGAAAGCAATCTTCTGTTAATTCTGCTGCCTTAGTTTTATCAAAACTTTTCTTAGTTATTAATTTCCTTAATTGTTAAAGTCCAGAATAATTCTCTCATATGAAAGATAAAGAATTAAGTGCACTTAATTATTTTTCAGACAATTGAGAAGTGATTTAAAACTGAGTGGGGCTTGAAAAACTTCAGAAATTAATATTGAGGATGGATTTTGAAATATGTGTAGAATTTATTTGACCAGGGAAATGACAGTTTTCCCTGTTTCTGGCACACTTTATAAATGTGAAAATATCTCTTAGTTGAATGAATGAACAAAACAGTGAATTGAGAGTATCCCAGCGACAGGGATTTTCAAGAGGCAGTGGGTGGGATGCTGTGCGGTGAATGAAAGCTTTCACCGGGGACGTCTCAAGAGGTCATACGGTAAACGTAGGCTGCAGGTGTCCAGAATGAGAGCTTTCATCAGGGACGTCTCTAGAGGTAATATGGTAAATGTAGGCAGCAGGTGTCTAGAAAGATTCCCCAGCAACTTCACTGGCCACCGATTCCCAAGTTGAGGGCCTACACTGCCTTCATGTTTTGTATCAATGACTTCTTTTGTTTCTCTTGAATCAAAATAACATATGTTTAAATATGGCTAGTAGGCTGAAGAATTGTGAAAGTTGGAACGCTGACAATGTTTGGCTCTGAACTAGTATTTAAATGATCATATTGCAGTCAACTGGCCAAAGTCATATCAGCAGAGTCCACTGGTTTTGCAGCCCTTGTGTGGTCAGGTAGAACTGACATCCATCCCATAAGGTAGTCCAGTTCCAGGGGGGTCCTAGGTGGTCAAATTAATTTAGGAAGCTCTAAAGACTTGGTCTGGTCTTAGCCTGACCCTAGTCAGAAAAATCCCCCAAAGTTGGTGAATTTCAGGACTGTTGCAGGTATTAAAATTAATCCATTTTTGGGGGGGAAGGGGCTACAAGTGGGTGCTTCAGTGATCCTGGATCAAATCAGAATCTTGAGTCTGCCTTGAACCAGATGCAAACCCTCTAGACATGGCAACTAGCTGGGTCTCTACCGTGGATCCAATAGAATTTGTTTCCCGGGAAACTAAAGTGGGTTAGATACTGTCCCCCAAAAGTTCATGTCCACCCGGAAACTGTGAATGTGACCTTGCTTGGAAAAAGACTCTTTACAGATGTACTCAAGTTATGATGACGTTAAAGTGGTTTAGGGTGGATCTTAACCCAATGTCTGGTGTCCTTATAAGAAGAGGGGAGGGGCTTCCCTGGTGGCGCAGTGGTTGAGAGTCTGCCTGCCGACGCAGGGGACACGGGTTTGTGCCCCGGTCTGGGAGGATCCCACGTGCCGCGGAGCGGCTGGGCCCGTGAGCCATGGCCGCTGAGCCTGCGCATCCGGAGCCTGTGCTCTGCAACGGGAGAGGCCACAACAGTGAGAGGCCCGCGTACCGCAAAAAAAAAAAAAAAAAAAAGAAGAGGAGAATTCGTGCCCGTACGGAGCAGATGGCCACATGAAGCTGGAGATTGCAATGATGTGTCTACAGACCAAGGCCAGTGATGGCCAGTGACCACTGGATCCCGGGAGAGAGGTGAGAAACAGATTCCCCACTGTGAGCCCACAAGGAGCCGGCCCCACAGACACCTTGCTTTCAGACTCGTGGCCTCCAGGACAGCGAGGAAATGAATGTCGGTTGTTTTGAGTGGCAGTTTTAGTCGTTTGTCACGGCAGCCTTGGGAAACTCCTTCAGAAACAAATGGCTTTTAGAGTTTGAACTCTGAATTCCTTCGTTTCTTCTTTTTCTTTCTTTCTTTTTTTTTTTTTTTTTGACTTTGACTTGGCGGCTGAGGTGGTAATTTGAGACGTGGTGAGATTTTAGACACGAGATGTTTTCCTTGGTTCTCCAATACACGCCACGTGGCTCTCAGGCCCAGATTCTGGAGTTGTCTCACTGACCTCAGAATCAGTGTTTAAGTGCCCAGCATTTATTTACCTGCCCCCCAGGTGGTAACCTTCCTCCTGCCGCCAAAGGGGTGCCCAGCACTGCACCTGTCCCCTCTGGCAGAGTCAGATTCGGGGCCAGCACAGAATTCTAATTTCATGGCATCCAGGGCACTGCTGCTGCAGAGCATCTAAAATTAGTTCTCAGGGTCTGGCTGAGAAGCTATTTGCATAGCTGGGCACATTGGTGTAATTAAGGAAGTGGGTCACATTAGTGCAATTTCAGGTAGGTTAGCAGGAGCCCAAAAGAATTGGAGATTTTCAGAAAAGAATCTAAATACACGTATAACTGAAAAATACGAATTCTTCCCTAACCGCTCTGTGATTTCGCGTGTGCAGTGGATGGTCCCCGATGGACCATGTTCTCGCTTCTGGATGCTGTGCTGTGAATTTCACGCCCACCCGTGCCTTGACTGTGACCGTGACCCAGACGTGCGTTCATGCTGAGATGCTCTCCTCAAAGCGGATCTGTGGGGTGCCTCCTGTCTCTCCACTCCATGTCTGCAGCAAATAAAAGGATAAAGCAGGAGGGAGAGAAGGCAGGGCTCCAGAGGATTAGCTGAGAAGGTCGTGAGGCAAGGGATTGGGAGTCGGAGATTTCAAGGGAATTCAGAGAAGTGACTGACTGCACAGAGTTGGTGCTTCCCCTTAAGCATCCACCTCAGTCCACTCTGCACCCTCAGGCCAGGTGTGTGGTCCTTCTTTCACAAAGCCTCACGCTCAGGAATCCAGTCCCAATTCCGAGTGCTGTTTTATAATTCCCACAGAGGACTCAGGTGGACACTTTCCCCTTTTCCTTCACTCCTCAGCGAAGGTGCCACTAAGTGTGCTCGACAAAGATCGGGTGGGAAACAGCCTGTCCCGATGAGAGGCGTCTTGAGTTGCCTGTAGGCTGGGGCAGCGGGCAGGCTAGGTGTGGTTTCCACCTGGCTCCACACATTTCTCCCTCCACGACTCCAAACCTCCTGCTGTACCCTCGCCCCTGTGCTTCCATCACACCAGTGTTACCTAGGAGCCCCGAGAAGCTGTGACCGATACAGAGAAATGTGACAGACTCACGAAAACATCTGCCACCAGGGAGATGGGACACATTTTCCCAGTGTTAATTGCTTGGATTTGGATTTAGTGAGATTCACTAAACTCTAAAATATTCCAATAGGCTTTCTGAGATTGTCTTCTTTTACTGCAGTCATTTTTAAGGTACTTTACGATGGATTTTAAAAACTCCCCAATTAGCTATTTACCCAGTAGTTCTTCATTATAGACTATCATGTAATTACATAATTATGGACTTTTAGAAATGCATATTACTTACTCCATAGTCCGTAAGGAGCTGTTACGGACTGTTGTACAATTGTATAATTAAGGATGTGATAAAGTGCACGTTATTTATGCGATAGTTTGAGCCATTACAGGGTGTCGTGTCCAGATCCACTCACAGAATGTTCTGGATGATTCCTCCATTGAGGAAAGCAGGAGCTGACTGGCCGTGGTCTCGGGCCACGCTGAGAATATTCACCTGCAACAAGTTACCACGTGTAGACTCACGAAAACAGGGCTATCGCAGTAAACGAAGAAAATGATATGATTGCCAATTACCTTTAAAAACATTTTAGACTATAAGTCATACTTTACTCAAAAATCATTTCTTCCAGGTATCTGAGAAGACACTTGTTTCATTTTTCAAAGTTAACAAGGTGTGAAGGTTGAATGTGGACGCTATAGGTCACTGTCCTTAGGAGAGTTACTTGGTAGTCACTGGCTCTCCTTTGAAAAGGGAACCTCAGCCTGGCCCTCTATCAATTATTTGCTGAACTAAGGAGCCTTGTGGGGTAGACACTTCCTATAATTGGAAGTTATTTAAAGAAATTTCTTAATGCAGGAAGGCTGCCCATCACACATGAAGGTGATGTGGTCCAAGATGAGTAAAGTTCCCATTTTATGTTATTTCTGCAAAAAGGTGACGGTCTCTCAGAGAGCAGTCCTTATAGAAGGAGGAATGTATTTAGCCGACCCTTTAGTTTTTTTTTTTTTTTGACCCTTTAGTTTTGACTAAAGTCCCGTGGTCCCATGTGTTAGTGGGTCATTTGGGATGATCACCCAGCCTCTGGAGGTCCAGGCCGGTTCTGCTGCCACTTTGCCAGGTCTGGCTATCCGTAGCTGGGGGCGGTATGGGCACATCCATGTGATGGAAACCCTGGTTAGCAAGGACTAGAATTAAATTAACAACCTAGACCTCACTGGCATGGTATTTCCCAAACACTCACCAACCTGCTGTTTCAGTGACTGGGGGGTAGAGACGGGGGAGACAGAGACGGTCACACAGACAGAAAAGGAAACCTGTAAACACCACCCCCTTCACTCTGTTAGGTCCTCAGACCACACAGGAAAAGCATCTGGTCCTGAATGACAACATTTTATGGTGCAGCTTCTAAAACTGATTCCCCAAAATGAGAATTTTCTTATTATCCTTTCATTGGCTCCACGCCAAACGCCCCCCAACGATCCCTTTCCCGTGCTTTTAGAGGGATTTTTGGATTCTGAAATAACACGCAAAAGCAAAGGCAAAAATCAGATCACGTTTTCAGTCTCTGGAGAGCCATTTGCGGGAAGAATGCAACCCTCACGCAAATAGACTTAACCATGGGGCTCGTCAGAACTTTTGATGTTGAAAAAGGCACAGTAAAAACAGATTGCAAGAATGTCCTTATTTTGTAAAACCAGGAATGGAAAACCATGAAAAAATGTCATCCACGGGATTCACCGTGCCGGGTGGACCCTCCCTGGTTTACAGGTGAGGAAGGAAATCTGCAACCCGCAGGAACCACCCAGCAGCCCTCCAGGGGAGGTGGCAGGGTGCGCTTAACCTTTTAAGTGCTAACATATAAAATAATCTGACCTCGAGAGTGGGAAGTGCTTGCAGGCAGCAACACGGAAAAATTAGAAAACAAAACAAAGATTAGTTAGATTCTGGCTCACCTCAGGACTTCAGAGGAAGCAGCCTCCCTAGCCACCACATTAGGTAAATAAATAGATATGATTAAAAGAGTTAGGATTAAGGGTTTCAATTAACATAAATTCACAACGGCTTGTCAGGAACCACATTTTAGCAAAGGCACCGTAACACGCTTATGATTTCAAATAGATCCAAATGGAAAGAGTCCATACCGTCCACACACAAATTTCTGCTCCAATTTTCACAACATCCAGAAGTTGATGCCTCTGCAGCTCTACGATCAAGGGATGCAGTGCCAAGGATGTGACTTTTAACAACTGTGCCACTAGGCGCCGTGCTTCTGGCTCTTTCATTAGTTTGTGCGTCAATAAAATTCTGTTGGCAAGAAGCCTCGTAAGGAGTAAACTTGGTTGCTCTGTGGTCCGTGTTTCATACAAATCTCTGCAGAAACCAAAGCCGTGTCTCTTTTGGAAAGAAACAGATGATGCTTTGCATAAATCTTTCTTCTCAAGCAGACTTATCCACAAAGTTCTGTATAAAACCTCTTTCTGAGGGATTCCTTGACCCTGGGGGATTTGTTCATCACGTCAAACACTTATTAAAAAGTGCAATAAAAGAACCAGAGAAAAGAAACATCGTGTGTTATGATCTCCGTGGCTCACATTATGAATAATGTTTCGTCATTATCCTGTCTTTGTCCCATAAAGGCGAACAAGCAATATTATACCAAACATACAGTTCTCCTCAACAGCGATGTTGCTCTAGACTGAATGTTCGTATCCCCCCAAATCCATATGTTGTTGAAATCCTAACCCCCAAGGTGATGGTGTTAGGAGGTGGGACCTCTGAGGTGATTAGGACATGAGGGTGGAGCCTTCATGAATGCGAATTGTGCCCTTTTAAGGGCCATGGACTTTGGATTCCCAGCCTCCAGAGCAGTGAGAAAGGAATATTTGCTGTTTAAGCCCCCATGGGTGGTATCTTTTGTTATAGAAGCTCAAACGGACTAAGACAGAGGTCTAACTGGCTGTTCAAAATTCTTGGGATCCTGCAACGTTTTAGTTCTCAGGAGAAAAAGGTACAAATGAGATTCAGCAAAAACCTGAATATATTCCTTAAGCTGAATGCCTCATGGCACAACGGAGCACAAAGATAGCTTTACCACTGATGGATGATACTGAGTCTTACTCTGTGCAGGCAACTTAGAGGAATAAACCTCCATCTCTCAAGGAACTTACAGTTTAGGGAAGAGGCATAAACATGTAAAGAGAGCATTTCCATCCAGGATTGCAAGTATTGAGGCAGGGGTGTAGAAAGCCCAAAAGATCAAGGCAAAGGAGCGCTCAGATTGTGTGAGGAGGTCACAGCAGGACTCACAGACAAGGCAGCGTTTTAGGACAAATGGGTTGGTGCTGGCTTGTTACCCAGATAATGCCAAACTGAACATGGGCAGTGCTTTCTTCAAATGTATTCAATAACTATTCAATAATGTGTCTGTTTCCAGGATACTTAAATGTAAAAGCTTGCAAGCCCTAATGCCAACATTGTATGGTCAAGCAGAATATACATTTACAAAATGTCAGCAAACTGATTCTAGAATATTAAGGGGAGATGAACAATTCCACAAATTCATCCTCGGCTGAACATGACTCCCTCAGAGGAGATGTGCAGGGCGATTTTGACCCGCCCAATCAATAGGTAAAAGTACAGCTGACTGCAGAAATGCAACTGTGAGTCAGACGGTAATTGTACAAAAGCGTCTGCAATTTAAACCCACCCAGATCCCAAATTAAAATACACATTCGCCTACTTGTAAAGGAGATATGAGTGCCCACAGTCTCTGGGACTAATATTCCTGATAGAGCATCCTTTTTAACAAAACTGAAAATCAATGATAGAAGAAGTTTCCAAATTGACACGAGCCTTTTGAGAAACTGGAAATAGATCTTCCTGTCAAAGGCTAACAGGGCTGTCCTCTGTCTGGATGGCACAGGGAACAAAATTATCCGATTTTCATTTCCTCAATTTCACTCCACACTGGTAAAACGTGTGAGTATTGATTCATCCACTGAAACAAAAACCAGACGAGCTCTTCACCCCAGCAGGGTCAGATGGGTTTGTGGGTGTCTAATTATACCTGGAGAGAGCATATAAATCTTCCCCAGTCATTATGGGAGCGTCTGTGTCCAAAGGCATCATTCGAATCCCCTTAACCCACCACGCTTCCTCCCTTTGTTTTATGGGAGGTCATGGATCCCGGAGTTAATATTATCATGCTTCACAGACTTTCAAATTTGTATCGGAAATAAGATTTGCTGCATGAGAAAGCTGCTCTGCTTCTCTGTTTGCACAAGCAAATCTATAAATATGCATCGCAACTGTCTCTACATACACGTAGGAAGTGTAGAGAAGCAGGAAATACGCCTGTATATGCTTTCATTTCTCACCCTTGGGCCCACTGTAAAGATCTGATTTCCAGGTCATCACTTCACTCTAGCACGTAAAATATTTATGTCCCAGAGAACACATTTAATTTTTTCAAATTATGTCGTTAAATTATGCATGTTTACCATTCCAGCAGAAGAACAGTAGATTCTATGAAAGGAAACTAATTCTACAGAAATAACCCAGATGAGCATTGAAATTGTTATTAGCATGTCATACAGTATTTGCTTAAAGGTGGATTGTATTTTCTGCATTTTTCAATTACCAAGCCAACTTCAGGTGAATTACGGTAAAGCTTATGTCGCTTTCATATTTTTTAAACAGGAATGAAATGTCGTATTTCTTTTACATAGAAGAAAGCAAGAAATAGCTCCGAAATAAGGAAATGTGGTAAACTTATCTCAGAACCATCAGACATTTGTGGCAGTTTCAGGATAGTGATTATAGCACCTACTTATCAATGGGACCGATGGGTGTGACTCACAGCCCCAACCTGGGACGCGCTAAAGGTGGCCCTGGCTCTTTATTGGTGGGCTCTTCCTGCCTCTCCTGGGCACACACGTGAATACGGGATTGTGCACTGCAGGCCATTTTGCAACCTGCTTTGTTTGCGCATGGACATTTTTCCAAGTCAGCGAATGTGGATTTACATCATTCTTTTTAATAGCTGAATAGTATAGATGTTCTCTAATTTATTTAACAGATTTCCTTTGATGAACATTTAGGTCGATTCCAATTTCCTCCAATATAAATAATGTTGTAATGAACATTATTGTCCGTATATCTTTTTTTAACTTATCTAATTCTTTCCATTAAATATATCAGAGTCAAACTTGACTGTTAAAAAAGTAAGCTTATTTTAAGTTTTGATCATTTTGATACATTTTGTCAAATTATCCAGAAACTATCAGTGTTCATACCAATTCAGACCCAGAAAATGGGAAAGGGTACCATTTTTTTCCTTTCTTCCAAGATGACACAGGACAAATGAAATTTCCAGGCCCTTTTTATTTGTAGTGAGTTGACTACTGGTGAAGTAAAACATCCTTTCATATTTTATTGGCCATTCATATTTCTTCTTTCGTGAATTCCCTATCAATTTGCTTTTCACATACTTCGCAATTAGAGAGTTGCATTCTATTTATTAATTTTTAAGCCTGCTTGCGTGCCTGATACATATTTTACTGTTTACACTGAGATCTTTGCTGACATCAAATTTATTTTAGAGTGAAAGGTGCTGCAGAGTTCCAGCTTTAATTGTTATAGCATCATGTACTAACCGATATCTTGAGATCTGTCAATTTCACCTAATAAATTTCTCTTTGTGCTTAAGCCCATATCTGGGTGTGTTCTTCTCTCCACGTGGCCAAGTTACGTTTTGGAAAGTTTGTAATAGATAATAATAACCAGAGGTGAAGGACCCCAAATTTACTCCTTCCGTCTTCCTCCTCAGATATGGAACAAGGGCTCAGAGGCTCCTGACTGAGCTCTTCCTAGCTGTGTAACCTGGACAACTTGTTCAGCCTCCAAAGTGGACATAATAATTGTAGCTGCCCTACAGGGTTGCGTTTCTGTGAGGACTGGACTGGAAAGGACAGTGCCAGACACAGGGCAGATCCGTCTCATGGATGATCACGAGGGCTTTTCCTAGTTAGACAAAGACGTTTCTTCCAGATAAATTTTGGAAGAAGTTTTATAAAATTTCTGAATTAACTCATTGTGAATGGGTTGGAATTTTCACTGGTATTATAGGAAATATATTAATCTATATAGGGATAAATGACAACTGAGGTCCTTTTGTTATTGAACCTTCCCAGTGAAGAATAAACTATTTTATTAAAGATTTGTTTTGTATAGTTTAACATCATGTTATAGTTTTCCCACATAAAAGTTGTTTCTGGTGGTTTTGTTGTGATTTCTTTTTTCTCCCTGTGTAACACTGTAAATGTAATATATAAATAGATTTTTTTTTTTTTTTTTTTGGTGGTACGTGGGCCTCTCACTGTTGTGGCCTCTCCCGTTGCGGAGCACAGGCTCCGGACGCGCAGGCTCAGCGGCCATGGCTCACGGGCCCAGCTGCTCCGCGGCATGTGGGATCTTCCCGGACCGGGGCATGAACCCGTGTCCCCTGCATCGGCAGGCGGACTCTCAACCACTGCGCCACCAGGGAAGCCCATATATAAATAGATTATTATGCTTTTATAATATCTAACTTTCTATATATAAACAAATATATATATATATATATATATATATACCCATTTGTTCTGAAACCATCTACATCACTACTAAACTCTTAAGTATATAAATATACATGTGCATGCATATATGAGTCCTAATTGGTAATAAAGTTTTCTCTTTTATATACATTTTTTTGAAAAACAATGCTGAAGATTCTCTATTGATATTTTCCCTCTTGTCAACATTTATCCCTAGTACATTTTTCTTGAAGAACTGCATTGGCCAGCACTTCCAGAAGAAATTTAGAAATAGCAAAAGAGGGAGAGAGAGCTTGTTTCGCCTCTTGCATAAATAGAATTGCTTTGTTCTTCTTCAAGAGTGCATATTACGTTTTGCATAAAGCTAATTTCCTCCTCAACTTTTCATCTGTTCTCCTGGTTCTACACCATGTCCACATACGCGCTGGTTTGCCGTTGGGACTTCGGTGTAGCCCCCGGCCCTGGGATGTGTTCCCACGGCCCTCTCATCTCACTGTCAAGGGGGAGGGGCAGGGGAGTCAGGACAAGGACTGTTTATAAGCCAATTACGTCCTAACTATTTCTGCCCCGGAAAAGGTATGTCTCAAAGATGGCGTCATTCCCTAGTTCAGAATGGATATTTTCTCTTAGACATTGACATTTTAACCCTTTGGTTCATTTTGGTAATTTTTGTAGTCTAGTCATTTATGTAGGTGTGCATTGCACTACTATGTTTTGGTTATTTAAAGTGTATAAATTATTTCTACTAATAGAACAAAAAAAAGCTTTCAAAAAATACAAGGAAATCATGTGTTTTCAGTGTAGGAGAGTGGTTAGAGATGCGGAATATGGATTCAGAGTCAGCATTAAAACTCCTAGCTTTCCTCTTCTAAGGTTTAGGACGTTAGAACTGGTGTTTAACCACGGAGCTTCACTGAGCTTTTTGATGAAATTGTTATTATGACAATTACCCCATAAGGTTGCAGTTAGGTTTCGGGAAATCAGATGTGTACGCTGTGTGGCTAAACTGATAAATGGTGAGCTCTCAGTTATTACAATAAATAGTATAAAGTTTGAGGGCTTGGTAGGATGAGTTTTTTGCTCTTGGATAAATGAATTGTGTGATGGTCACAGTAACTTCTATAAATACAACTGCTGCTCGCCAGATATTCTATGAAGGTTAGGAAACAGAATTTTCAAGGCTGTTTTGTCTGGTAAAAGAAATAATTGCTGCTAATTATGGGAGGGCTCTTGTGCCTTGATAATCAAGCAGCCTGATACAGGAGCCTGGATGGGTACCCGCTCCATGGGGGCGGTCGGCTGGAGTACACACAGCCAGGCCTTCAGTCTTCCTTAGAAAGTAGCCGGAATTTATTACACACAATTTCTATTATAGTGTCATGTTACTACCACCAAATGATAAGAGCTTCATATTTTCACTATGCTATTTCCTTCCTCTCCTAGAATATAGTACTTACCACATAGCTGATGTTCAGTTAATATTTTCTCAACATAAAATTTAGGATTTCATGATATTAATAACAGTGACTTTGAGCATTAAAGAAAACCAAAAAGAAAGGGAGGTCTGTTTGCTACTTAAAGTTCTTTGTATCTTGGCTGTACTGGATAATAACAACCCAATCCCTCTCTCTGGGGCAAAGGGCAGGGTTCCACGCTGTTCATTAAAAATTGGGCTAGAGATTCACACAGACACTTCAACAAAGAAAGTATTCAGACAGCAAATAAGCACATGAAAACACGCTCACCATTTTAGCCATTAAGGAAATGCAGGTTAAAATCATAAGGTACTGCTACACACTTAGTAGAATAGCAAATATTAAAAAACAAACAAATCTGGCGATACCACCCATGATCAGGACAGCTAGTGGACACCATGCAGAGCAGCCTCAAAAATCAATGGGAAAATTGAGATTGCTCAGTGACCTTCAAGCATGTTCTTGGAGACATTAAGCGCTCTCTCATTACTGGTATTTGAGGCACAAGAAAATGAAAATAGTGGAACTCATATTAATTTAGTACATTGTAATTGAAAACATTAGAAACATTGAGAATTAAAACGGTTGGCTTCTCTGTAAAAAAGACATCGACAGTAGTTTAACAGTACTGTCACCTTCTTTTTGTACGATTTCCACGACAGATCGAGCCCTTTTCTGTGCCTGGGTGAGCTGTCGTGCTCCCTTCTATGTTTGCATCAGCTTCCAATGCTGTATCCTTCCTTTCAATGTGGGGAAATAGCTCTGAGATGCCTGTAGCCTGAGGTTTGTGCTGGTGTCACTTCCTCAGGACACCTTCATGGGTGGTCCCAGCCAGGACTGTGCCACCCTGGTCTTTGATGGAAACTTCACTTCCAGCGCTGTCACTTCATTTCTTTATTGTACATTTACCTCTTTTGGCCAATTTTCTCTTCCAGTTGTCCATTTTCGCAGTGTCACATGGATTTCATAGGAGGACACAAGCAGGTGACAGAACCAGAAAGAGTGCTGTCTGTGCCTGGATGGGATCGCAGATGTGCACCACCCAGTCCCAGCTGACGTGAAGGAAGCAAAGCCAGCGGTCACTGGTCGTGACCCGCATCTGTCATTTGTGGAGTGGCTTGTGGACCCGTCACTCAGTAGCAGTGTCTGTCCTTTATACAATTACTCACACTGAATATTCCCTGGTCATGAAATTTGAACCATGTTGTTAGGGGATTGGTATTATTTAAAGAAACCATGGGAACTGAAACCTGTGGTATCAGACCCCTGCAAACCGAGGATGTGAAGGATTTGGAACTCTAGGACATTGCTGTGGGGAGGTAGAAGGGTGGCAGCTTCTTACAAGAATAAACATGTACTTAACGTGTGGCCCAGGAACACAGCTCCTAGGCATTTGCCGTAAATAAATGTCCACGCAAAAACCTGCACACAAATGTTTACAGCAGCTTTCTTTCAAATGGCCCAAAACTGGAAACAACCCAATTTCCTTAAATGGATGAAGGGATATACAATACAGCACTCCCCAGAAAAATAAAAGAAAAAGAACTACTGATGTGTAAAGCGAGATGGTTGAAGCTCACAAGATGGTGCTGAATGAGAAAGGCCAGAGGTGACGTACTCCGTGGTTCTAGTTTTACGACGTTCTGGAAAACGGGGGAGCCTTAGGGACTGAGAACAAATCAGGGAGAAGTTGGACTGCAAAGAGGAAGCAGAGGAGTCCCTGGGGCGAGGGGACCATTCTGTGCCCTGACTTTGCCAGTGGTTACATGAATCATCTCATAGAGCTGAACACCAAGACAAAAAAAGTAACCTTATGGATTGTTAATTTAACAAAAAGGGCTGGAATTTCTGCCCTGTTCTTTTAATTGAGTGACTTTTGGAGGGAGAAAAGGGTTTTGCAAAAAGGAAATAGATTATTATATGGCTGAATGTAATAGTATCCGGCTCAACTGCAACCAACTTTTGCAATGATTTACTGCAACAGTGAAAGCACTGAAAACACACCCATATAAAATTAGGTTGTAACTCTAGAGAGAGGAGGAGAAAGGAAAAATTGATGGGAAGAGGGTCTGAATGAAAGCTAATTCTCACAGTACCGAAGGGATGTGTAGCAGTAGATCCCAAACAGGAGAGTCAAGACCCACCGGTGTAACAATGTAATTCGGAGACAGGAAAGGAAATGATGAAACATCCATCTGCCAAAAGAGTTCCAAGAAAGTGCCTTAGGGGGCGGAGAGCTGGGAGAAGGGGTGTGGTCAGGGTCCTGCATTTTTTTTAGTGACAATCTTTGCTGAACTATTTTGCAATTATGTACATCTTAATAAAAATAGTCATTCTAAAATTTAAAAGAGCCAAAGGATATGTATAAAGCATAAAACAAAAGTGCATTAAATATTTTTACACCAAAACATGAATAGTGGTTACATATTAAAAGTGAATTATGGAATATGCGTGCTTTATTTCTTTTGTCATTTTATATTATTTAATTTTTAAATGTTTTGTAACTTAATTTCTTAAATACATGTATTTCTTTTAGCCTAAGGAAAAATAACCTTTACAATTTTTTGGTATGGGAAGATTAATTCAACATCTAGAAACGTCCCAATGTATTTCCATCATCTTACTCCTTAAGTCAGAAATAACAACATGGAATCACTAACATCTTCCTTTATAAGAAGTTTTGAGTGGTCACACATGATCTTTGCAAACTAGGCAAGGTCCAGCCATCCTTTTGAATATAGATAAGCTGACTTCTACATAATCAGCGTGTCTATTTGTATTTTGGTATATAATTAAAATGTCTTTTAAGTGACCCAACTAGATTTTGTTTTAGTGTTTTAAGTACAAACCATGAAACTAAATAATAAACCAGTTTATAAAAAAGAGTGTTAAGTATATTCTTAATACAAGTATACATTTTCTATAAAGATGAATTAATTCAAAGAATGCATTTTTTCCACAAATGTTTTATTTCCAATATCAAACTATCACCAGTTGACTCTACTTTTTGTAATAACACACTCTGAGTGAGCGAAACCATACAATTTTTGAAAACACTTTGTATGTTTATGTGTATTAAAAAGACAAATAGGGCTTCCCTGGTGGCGCAGTGGTTGAGAGTCCGCCTGCCGATGCGGGGGACACGGGTTCGTGCCCCGGTCCGGGAGGATCCCACGTGCCGCGGAGCGGCTGGGCCCATGAGCCATGGCCGCTGAGCCTGCGCATCCGGAGCCTGTGCTCCGCAACGGGAGAGGCCGCAACAGTGAGAGGCCCGTGTACCACAAAAAAAAAGACAAATAAGAATTGCATGGGGCATAAAGTAGATCAACAGAATTTCCACTTGGAAAATTGCCTGTTTGTTTCTAATTTGTTTATAACACACTGAGTCAACCCCAACGGTAAGAGATTTCAGAAGACATGTCTTATATAACCATAATTATAATGTGCATTTATTTTGTACTTGCTGTCCACTGACCCCAAAGGTACATTTGCTTCTTCCTTTAACTGTTCTGCTTCAACTTTGAAGATGCTTGGGAAAACCACAAATAAAGAATTCTAATATTCTGGACACACACCAACGGTTTTAGAGGAAATATATTTTCCACTATAAAGTGTATCAAAATTTCTTTGTAGTCCCAGGATCTGAGGATGGAAGCATCAGCTTTACGGGGTGTCTCTCTGGCTGAGACACCCAGTGCTGGACACCTGGGTGAGAGGCCCCCACGGGGGAATGGACACCGGGTTTGCCTGGAGACCAGCTGCTTTAATAAGAGGACGCCACGCTCGTTGGGGAGGAAGAGACGGAGATGCCCAGTCCATCTGGAAGCTGCCGCCTAACAGAGCAGAGCTGGACCAAGCCCGGGAAACACAAGGAAACGGAGACCAGGGTCATGGCCTTTCTACACTCCCTGGAAACCGACTGAGGAAAGAGCTGACAGTGGATTGAAGCCCAAACACCAATTTATTTTGTGTGTTGGTTTACCATTTTTACTTATTTACCAAATTCACCAGTGATCTTTTGAGCATAAAAATGGTTGGGGACCTTAACTGCTTAAACAGGTCTCAAAGGTTACCAGGATTTTCTAACCCAAAGTTCGTAAACTCACGAAGTTACTGTAGAAAGTCTCTAAAAGGCAAATGTTTCATTAAAAAAGCGCTCACGAAAGGACAGTCCATCGTGCAGAATTAGAACGTGGTGGGAGGTGTGTGGGAATGGGGCAGGAGAGAGAAGGGGCCCAGGTTCGCCAGGGCTCTCCTGTGTACCAGGCACTGTGCCTGCCACCCTTCGCAGCTATGTTTATTTTTTCTATTTCTGTAAATGAAACAAGGCTTTAGAGTGGTTGAGAAATTGAGCCAAGGTTAGTCAGCTAGTCAGATGGAGACTGAATTTATACTCACAGCTCTGCTTTCAAGGGTCTCCCAAGACTTCCACGAGCCCAGTGCCACGTGGGAGCCCCACGTCACGGTGGGACAGCAGGGCAGGGGCCGCGGAGCTGGCCCAAGTCCAACCCAGGGTGCATCACATGGACACCAGACTCGTGCCTTTAGTGATTCAGTGGCGTCCTCTCTAGGCCAACGTACCACACTGTTCCCTGGCCCCAGGAGCCCACAGTCATGTCCTTGCAAATTGGTGACATTATACCCCTTCCACTCTGGAGAGAGAACCATTCATCCTTCCTGGGATGTTACCTGCTTCTGATATGGGTTTGCCTTCCGCTCTGCAGTGCTGGTGTCAGCACCCTGAGTGAGGATGTGCAGAGCTCCTAATCTACTAGCACAGACTGGATAGCTCCACCTCAACCAAGGGTGTATCTGAGGAGCTGTGGACCACCAGTCCCCCAGCCCGCCCAGAAGCAGCAGGTCTCCTGGGAGCACGAGTGGCCTGGTAAGTGCTCAGAAGAAAGGCCATATCCAGACAATGCTGAACTGTTAGGAGGCTGATGTGAATTCCACTGGAAACAATGGAATTGCCTGGCATTCCACAGTAGGGGGGACACGCAGGTCTGAGACTCTGGGATACAAGTGGAACTGTTCCACCTCCTCAGTGATCTCGACAGGGGTCTGTGCACCTTGGGCTCTGCTGGATATGAGGTCCTGTTGGAAGGGGGAGGACACTTCCACCAGGGGACAGAGAAGGATCCCAGGAACCCGCCACCCGTCCCGTGTGGTCCTTGTGCTGGTGGGCTGGCTGGCTAGTGATCCTGAGAAATGCAGACCTCAATTCTCTGGATGGAAGTGTCTTCCGGGGGGCCTGCTCGGCCAGGATGATCCAACACGATTACCACAAGGAGGCAGGATGGCTGCTGCGTCCTGGGAGCAGAGAGGTGTTTAGAATGGGTATAGATGGGTATAGATGAGTATATGTGGATATACATGGAGATACCTGGGTATATATGAATATATAAGGGCATATATGGATATCTTCAGTATATGACTATTTATGGGTATATATGAGTATATATGTGGATGTAGATGGAGATACCTGGGTATATATGAATATATATGGGCATATATGGATATATTCAATATATGACTATTTATGGGTATAGATGGGTATAGATGAGTACAGATGTGGATATAGATGGAGATACCCAGGTATATATGAAATATATGGGCATATATGGATATATTCAACATATGACTATTTATGGGTATAGACGGGTATATATATGTGGATATATATGGGTGTATATGGAGATATATGGTATATAGGATATAGATGGAGATGTATATGGATATGTATGGGCATTTAAGGGTATATATTAATATATATGATATTTATGGATATATATGTGTACATATGGGTGTACATGAATATATCTGGGTACATATGGAGAGTTATGAGTATATATGGGTAGACATGAATATATATCTGGATATATATGGGTACCTAAGAATATATATGGGTATACAGATATATATGAATATATCTGGGTATATCTGGGTACATATGGGACATACGAGGCATCTTCTAGTGCTTCCATTTCAGTGACAATGGCAAATGCATTTGCAGCCTGACAAGGGATAGGCAACCAAAAGCTCAGACCCGCTGGAGGTGAAAGTCACGTAGCCCCAGCACTAAAGCAAGCTGGACAGACTGTTCAAGGTTAAGGGGGATCTGGAATGGGGGAGACTGGGAGGAAGAAGGCCACCAGGGCCTTGAAACCAGTCACGGCAGCAGGGTGTGGCTCATCCCCTAAATCACCTGCAGAGAGGCCAGGGCAGACTCCAGGTGGGGCGCAGGTGGACGTGATGCAAGAGGTCTGTGTGCTCCATGGTGCTGGTACCAGGCACCCAGTCTGCCCCCCGACCTCTAGGTCCAGCCTCAGATGTGATAGTTCCTATAGCTCACCCCTGGGTCCTTGTTAACCCACTTCGAGGGCTCCCTTCCTGCAGTTCGGCTCTGCCCCAGGCCTCCTGCAGATCATGGGGTTCTGCTCAGCCCAGGTGCAGGGGGGTCACCACCTCCAGAGGCAGCCCTCACCCACAGGGCAGGACACAGGTGGCTAAACGCTCCAGCTCCTCTCATTCAGGGGGACACTCCTTGTGCAGTCATAGGTTCTGAGCCACTGTTTCCTATGGCAATGCCAGTGAGACAAGCGGGGGTGGTGCTTTCAGAGGACTGGTTTTGGGGGAAATGTAATAGCCCCGGACATTTTTAGCTAAAATAAATGTGATATTGTATTAGTGTCCTAGGGCCACTGTAACAAAGTACCACAAGCTGGGTGGCTTGAACAATAAGAATTTATTTCCTCAATGTTCTGGAGGCCAGAAGTCGAAAATCACGGTGTCTGAAGGCTCCAGGGGAGGATCCCTCCTGCCTCTTCCAGATTCTGGTGTTGGTGGTGATCCTGGGTGGCCCTTGGCTTGTAGACACGTCTCTCCAGGTTCTTTCTCTGTCCACACATGGCTTCTCCCTGTGTCTCCTCTGTTTCTCTGCCTTTCCTCGTGTAAGGACAGCAGTCACAGGATCAGGGTCGCCCTCATTCAGTATGGCTTCTTCTTAACTTGACCCTATTTGCAAAGAACTTATTTCCAAATAAGGCCACGTTCACAGGAACAGGGGTTAGGACTTCAACACATCTTCTGGGGGAGACACAATTCAACTCACAACAGACACTAATACAAACGAAAGCATCTTTCTGAGCCCAAATGCTGGCTGCCATTTTCATTTCTGTCCAAAAGGACTACAGCAGCTCAGAAGCCACTGTGAAATGCTCACGGTGACATTCTTCAGTGTCCTGGAAGTCAAACGGACGTCCAGGGATCCTCTTTGAAAGCTCCTTGGAA
This sequence comes from Phocoena phocoena, assembly GCF_963924675.1. NCBI lineage: Eukaryota > Metazoa > Chordata > Mammalia > Artiodactyla > Phocoenidae > Phocoena > Phocoena phocoena. The sequence continues at coordinate 2,089,938 of NC_089231.1, forward strand.
AGGGGAGTGACCTTCAGCTCCAAGGTCCCGGACTCCCTGTCCTCGGTCTGCTCCGGGTCACCCACCATTGCTGCCGCCACCCCTCCCCTTCCATATCAAATGGCACCCTGAATTATTTTATCAATATCTGTGGTGCATACTTCTAGCTGCTAAAAAGGTGAACATCTCTGAGTAGCTGTTTAAGTTCATGCTGCCGCCAGACAATATACTTAATGGCAGCAGAGCACCGGACGAATGTCCTGCGACATTAGCTGCTTTTTAAAGTGTCCCCTTATGCAGCTTTTTCCTGCTCAACAGCATTTCAGAATGATGGGCGAATGCGTCTATTTACAAGGGAGGAGATAACACACGGTATTTAACGCTCTGTGTGCTGCTCATAATTCCTTTGGGTGCAAACCTGCAAAATCAGGCAAGGCGCTTGAGATGCTCTGCAGAAGCAGAAAAGCATTTGAACCTGGGGGACCATAACCAAGTCGAAGATTATCAAAGGCTGAGGTTTGTCTAATAAGTGGATGCAGGGCACACGCATGTTTTTAAACATAATTACTATATGCAGAAGGGAAAGGCTTAGCGCTTCTAACTAGCACGTAATGAGACCCCCATCAATAGGCTCCCTTATAAGGCTTCTCTCTGTGCAGCAGGGCAGAACTGACTGCTGGGCTGCATGTTTTGTGTCTGGGGCTTTCGGTCTCTCTCCAACGAAAATATAGAATTCTGAGCCACTCTTCCAATACATCACAGTCATTTGGGGAACTTGAGTTGTTTTTCTCTCCATTTTTCTTACAAAATCAAGCGTCATTACAGCAGGCTTCAAGTGCATGTTAGTGTCTGCAATACACCCATGCTTTTCTTGGATATTTCATCATTAAATAGCAAAATAACCTGATATGATCCTAACTTAGTGCCAATTACACTGCATTGATCAAAGTGACCTTTTCATACTGGAGCACAAAAATCAATCCAGCTGTACAACAAATGTCATGGGGGGAGGGCAACATATAATCTGTGACAATCAAAACATTACTTACAAATGAAATCACCAATGACCCGCACGCCAAGGCAATTTCTGCATCGTGGGTGCTGTTTGAGTTTGCAGCTCGTGCTGGGGATTTTGTGGTTCCCTCCTGACTGCCCCCAGACACAGGGATGGGATCCTCTGTCTCAGCAGTGGTAGATGCCAGTGGTCAAATCCTAGAGGTCGGTTCAAAGGAGAAGCCCAGAACATGTTCAAGGTCCTGACTTGTTACCGAAACACAAAGGCAGGGCGCCCCAGATCCCTCTCCGGGCAACTTCTCAGGGTGCGTCTGACAGCTCTGTTTGGAAGGACCCTCCAGGCGAGCACTTTTGAGGGCGGTGGGCATTTGGGGAAGCAGAATCCTTCAGTGGTTTTCACTGTGAAACCTACTAATCCCCCTGGAACTTGGATACATAAATCTAGTTTGAGCTAATCAATACCTCCCACCACTTAAGATTTCAGTGGGCACAACGGATTGTCTTTGTTTCCCAGGAAGTGCCCCTGCCCCCATGTGACACAGGGACTCTGGAAGGGGGACCCTGATGCTACGGGCCGTGTCCCCCCATACCTGGGGGTTGAGCTTGAGAAGCGGCACAAAGCACGGGCGGAGGCTCGGAGAAGCCACGCGTCCTTGTTCCGACCCCAAGACTGTTTGTAAGGTCCGGGGCCAGTCTCCTAACTTCACTGGCTCTTATCTCCTGATCAGTTAAATGCAGAAAGAAATGACCTCCATCTCATCGGGCTGGCATTGGAGTAACATGATTTATAGTGCCTAGCACGTCATAAGACCTCAATAAATGTTAGCTATTACCATAGCAAATAAAAACCAAGATGGGTGAGTATTCATTGCATCCCTGAATTAGGAAATAAGTAATCATCCAATTTATATTTAACTAAAATAAAATCATCTTCAAAGTAACCTTATGGGACTTAAAATGTTGGGCCAGGTTTGGCAAGCAAACCCATAAAACGTATTTGACTGTCAGCGTACAGTCTTCGAAAGCTGTCTTACAAACGTGCCATATATTTACTTACAACGAAAGAGAGACAGCTCTTTGCTCTCCTCCAGTGATCACCAACATGGTCCCAGTGTGCAGTGGGTACAGAGGCTCCTTGCAGCCTGAATTGGTAGCTGGCTTTCCTGATGTCTGAATAGATAAGGGAACACGATTTAAGAGGAGGTAGCAAGTGGTTGTCCTTTCTCTCTGCCCGTCCTGGCATCAGTACCCTAGAAACAGAGAGTGGCTGTGGAAATGCAGAAACACTGGGATGTTTTTGGCCTGAAAGGAGATTCAAATAGATACAAGAATCTGAAAGTATTAAACACACATCCCGTGTTACAGCACAGGTGAGGGGTAGCTGCACTCAGCTAATACAAGTGTGATGGTGTGGGAACATGGTGAGCTCGCCTGTTACTCTCCTGAGAGTCTAGGAATTCTGGCAAGAAGAGCAAGTGCCTCAGAGCATCCTCTCCACGCTGGGTGAGCCATCCTCCTTGGCATCACCAGACCCCCTGGACCCCAAGTCCCTGCCGGCTGGGGTCTTCTAGCTCCCTTGGGGCTACAGTCTGATGACTCCTGACTGGGCGGAGCCGTATCCATTTCTCAGCTGGAGAAAAACCCCTGGTGCTCTGTGATGAGGCATCCCAGCCCTGCGTGAGCCGGGTATCAACTCAGTGATACAGCCCAGCCGGGTTAGGAGCCAAACCCAATGCATTTCACGATGGTGCAGAATCCCTTTCCAGTTTAATGCAAAAGAGCTGTGTGGGTGGGTTGTTGAGGTGACTCCCTGATTTCTTTAAACGTGTTTTCCTATGCAATTTGCAACTTAACAGCCGCACTATAAATGACATGAGTAAGTTTTATACATTTCTGTATGTTTCACGTATTTACCCAAAGGCAGCTGTCCTTTTGTATACGGTTTCGGATGTTTAGAACTGAATCAATTGTTTGCAGTAATCACACTTTCCAATCACACTTTCCAAGCTTGCTTTTTCCAGTTTTTTGTAAAAACTAAATGCTCTCATACAAAAGAGATACGCCCAAAACAACACACAGAGGATTTTATATGCAAACCTCACCAAACCGGTTTCCACTCTCATAGAAAATATCTCCGTCAGGAAATTATCTCCACAATCTGCTGCTCTCTAGTTTTCAATTAAATTCAGCATTTCTCCCACCGGATGGTCTGTGCTGGGCTCACTCCCATGGTAGTAGAGGATTTTCATCACTTGGAGAAGCCCTCTGCAGACCACTGAGGCCTTTCTCTGGGGTCTGAGAAATTCACTGGCACATTCTCTGTCGTGTTCTGCTATGATCACAACAAAACAAAACAAAATTCATCCGAATTTGAAAAATAATTCCAACTTAGCCTACTTAACATGCTATAATTATAATTAACCTTGTAATAAACATGCAGATGAAAAGTAAAGCATGAAATTGTCCAAATGATTAATCCTACAAGGCCAGCCATTAGGACACTGAGATTCTGATCTTGTCAAATCAGTGTCCGAAGTTTTTACTTTTCTCCAGTTGTGTTCTGTGTGTGAAACTTACGTTACCAATCTTATGGTCAATGTTATATGCTCTTGTTTGCATTCACTGATATTCCAATGTGAATGGTGCTGTTCACCGTATAAAAGAACGGGCTAAGAACGAACCAAGTGAATTATTTTGTTAAAAAGAATTACGGAATGGAGATGCTGCACGTTTATTAGACATTTTTTCTATTTTTAAAAAAGCAATGAAAGTAGAGGTAGTTTTAGAAGAAATGAGGTAGGCTTAAGGGGAAAAGAAAGTAAATGGGAAAAAAGCAATAATTGATATTAAAAGTAGATTGGAATCTTTGCAGATCTGAGAGATTCATTAGAGTTCCTATTTTTTAAATTCCAGTGTCTTTACACATAATGAAAAAGTGTCTTCATGTATATTCTTTTGAAATGAAACACAGCTTGGCCTAGTATGACAATTTTTTTTTTAAGTGGGAGTGTTTGTTTTTAAAGCATGCCAGATAAGTTGATTCTACTAAACTACCCTATAAGGAGCTTGTGTCTTTTTTATGTTATATTCATCTATCCATTTATGCCTTTAATAAGCTGTTTTGAAATTCCTACAAGTTTGTATATGTCACCTGCTAGTTTTAAGCTGTACTATTGATTGCTGTCCTGCTGTAAATACATTTATTTTATATCAATAAAATACTATCTGGGTAATATTTGCCCCTGACTATATTCATCATAAGCATGTCTGTTCTTTCCTAGATGGACAAGCAACTGTCCTAAATTTAATTCCCACACACTATATCAAACGAGTCATTGTACAAGTAATAAATCATGCCCTATTAAAGAAACCAGATTTTCTGGACCTTAAGATTGGAAAATTATTAACCTAATTCTTTACAAATTGCACAGAAGATAATATCTGATAATCCATCAAGCACAACTTAATCGATGTCTTCCATCATAATGCAAAATGTGCTGATAAGAATTCAAGCTCTGTTGATTAAAACAGTATAATGTAATAGCCTCTATAAATTTCTGATTGCTGGAAATGAGTATCTTGCTAATGTAACAAGCCAAGAAATTACATTTTCCTTACCCACTTTTAAATATATTAATATTATGATAAAAACAAGATATAGAAAAAAAAGAAAAAAAACTAACCTCGTGGGCTTCCCTGGTGGCACAGTGGTTGAGAGTCTGCCTGCTAATGCAGGGGACACGGGTTCGAGCCCAGGTCTGGGAGGATCCCACATGCCACAGAGCGACTAGGCCCGTAAGCCACAACTGCTGAGCCTGCGCGTCTGGAGCCTGTGCTCCGCAATAAGAGAGGCCGCGATAGTGAGAGGCCCGCGCACCGCGATGAAGAGTGGCCCCCGCTTACCACAACTAGAGAAAACCCTCGCACAGAAACGAAGACCCAACACAGCAAAAATAAATTAATTAATTAATAAACTCCTACCCCCAACATCTTCTTTAAAAAAAAACCAAAACAAAACCTAACCTAAGGAAACATAATTAACATTAGATTCACCATAGTATTTAAGTAGAGTGATTTTGTACATTCTCTTGATTCTAGAAAAGTGTTTGGTTTTAAAGCACAAAAGTCAGTCTAAACTCTTTGAGTTTTTCTTTAGATTTCCTTTGAAATGAATTTACCCTAAGAATGTACAAAGAGGCATGACTCAGGCGCCTTTGTATGACCTAGCAATCCAGTGATTTTAGAAATAAGTTCCACGACCCTGTCTTTGTTAGGCTGGTCCAAGTTTTTAAGAATGACATGTTACACCATGCAATTTTATTGCAAATGAAGAGAGGTTTTTCTCTATGTTACTTGATTTTCTTTTAATGGTTGAAGCGATACATTGCTTGATTTTTAAGTGCAAAATATTATCTCTTGATATCTGTAGCATTTACTTCTCACAGTATTATCCCAAGTAATTTGTCTCCTTAGTCTTAGGTGTTTTCTTCCTTCTGAACTCTCAATATCCCCACTTATGGATGTGTGTCATCTCTGTGAAACCACACAAGTTATACCGAGCATAGTGATTTTCAAATTGTTTATACTTACCCTGATGGTTCAGAAGTTGGTCTTAAGAAGAAACATTCATTCATACATAACTAAACATGCAAAAAAAAATGTGTGTGTGTATCTGTGTGCGAGTATTTGTACATAATTATATTTCAAGTGGAGATGGGTTTGCCAGCCTCCTCCCTTCCCTTTCATTAAAAGTTAAGTTTTCTTTATTTATATAAACACAAATATTTGTCCAATTATAATAAATCATTGATCATGATTTTACAAATGCAATTTTCTTTTGAATAATAATGCACTAAGACATTAAAAACTATATTTTTATTAAAATACATAACATTAAAGATTTTTATATAGTAGGACACTAAAATTAGATGAATTAGTATCTGACAAGAGTTTAGCAACTTCTCCAGTCCCATGGTAAACGTGATAGATGTGAAATGAAGCGATTTCCCCACGTAAGAAGAAGGGATGGTATCTAAATCGTCCTCCTTTTCAGTTATAAAAAGGTTTTCCAATCTGAACAGGCAAAGCTACTCTGGTAGCTCTATTTGTTTAAGAAAATAGGTCTAAATTGATGAAACTAATCATTTTATACTAAGCACTCCTTTTAAAGACAATTGCTGATTGCATGCCCCTTTTGTAGCTGTAGCTGAGCCGAGACTGTAAAAAATAACCATCTTGCCAGTTGTCACAACTATTTGCTCATTCTTTAATTAAACATAATATAGAAAACAGTGTAATTCACATCCAATTAGAAATCAACGTCTTTAGACTGTGAACTCTTTCCAACACTGATGTTTTGGGTCATCGCTTACGATTATGTCTATCCAGGTTGTTTCCTTTGCCAGCCTTGACTTCATATCTAAAACTCCAGCACCCATTTCTTGATTTTTTAGAAAGAAATCCTTCTGAACTCATGGCCTTCCTTTACCGGAGGTAATGATGATGCCAGTGGCGGAAACTGTTACATCCAGGGTGATTCCATCAGAAGGAGTCTGATCAAGATTGTGGATCTCCGCCGTACCAGGATGAAGACAAGTTTTTCCACTCAGTGAAAGAGAGAATGGATATACAAATACACCGAAGTTACAATGACTCAGCACTTTTCCACTTCATCCAGTCATCAAGAATGATGATTGGATTTGCAAGTGGATTATTTATTAGGTAATTATTGGTCAAGTTGTTTTACACAGTAAATCTACTACAGCCTTAGCATTTGAAAAAGTGTTTTGGGGTGTTCATTTCACAGTCTGGGAGGTAGGCAATTGTCACCCCATCTTCAAGATACAGAAAGTGGAAACAGGAAAAGGACAAAAAGGAGATTCTCTGGAGCCAGACAGGAAGCAGGGAAGCCTCAGAGAGTCACTCACTCAGCAAGTATTCCTGAGCACCTTATTACACATTACGGGTCCAGAGGTCCTCCCACTGGGGGCTTCCACTTCAGCTGCAAGGGGACAAGCAGACGGGTGGCCAGGCCACCTCTTGTAAGGGCTGCGGCAGACGTGCGCCACTGCAGCACACAGGGATAGATAATCCCTTGATGTGGAGCTAGGCCGCCAGAGAGGGCCTTACGGGGGACGCTGACGTTAATCCGAGATCTGTAGGGCACACAGTGCTCAGAGACAACATGTGGAGGTGGCGACGGGGAAAGGGAGAGTCCTGTTTGTGAGGCAGGGAGGGCACATGGGGTCTCCACAGCCACGCTTGCACCTGCACTTCCTCGGGAATTGCCCCGTAACGCTGGGTTTGTCCCTGCCATCCTGTTATCCATGGTGTCGTCGCTGGATAGTTGGCAACTGGGGGGCAGAATGCTTTAAGCGGAGCCTAGAAAACAGATGACGTTGGGGCCTTGGCTGGGGGAGTGGACTCGGTATAAACTTAGGGGATGCTTTTGGCCCCAGACCTGTGACTGGAGCAGCGAGGCCAGCAGAGCCTTTGGGAGGCCAAGCAGTGGTCACTACTGAGTGGGTCTTTCGGCTGAAATGTGAGAGCAGAGGCCTCACCGTTCGCGGTGCGCTGTCCTGGGGTAACCCTGCTTCCCTCCATCCTTTCCCTGAACCCTGCGTTTTTCCAAATTTCTGATGCTGGTTGTGACAGATCTGAAATCCTTACTTCTAAGCAATGAATTCTAATGAAGAAGGGACACAGAACCACACCCATTAATTAACTGTGCCACTGGTTTGCGCGTACAACCTCATCTACGTCTTCCGACAGTTTAAAGGTGGGGCTTTGGGGGTCACTGAAGTGGCCCCATGGTCTCTCACAGCATCTCATTGACGGGGGGCCTTGGCGAGAACGGGCACCGCGCCAATCCCACTGCATCTGAAGGGTAGGATGAGGCATCCATGAATGGGTCAGGGAGACAGGGCTCCCAAGAGGGGACCATTTCGTCATGGATGCAGGTGGTCTGCACCCATATCCATGGTAACCCCACGGGAAGCAAACCCAGAATGGAAAAGCAGGAGGGAGAGAGGGTGGCCATTCATGCGCACGGATCCTTCATCGGTCCTGGGTTACTGGGACTTCTGTCCACATCTGTCCTGGAACACAAGCGCAGGCCCGCCTGAGATGGCTCTGTCGTTGGCATTGGTGAGGTGGACCCTGCTCTTGTCTGGAGAGCCACTTAGAAGTCTATTCAGAACCAACCCAAGTGTCAACATGTTTTGGAACAGAGCGATTAGTAATGCAGATATCAAGTTATCCGGGCTTGGGTCTCAGAAATCCACAAAAGAACTCTCTGTTTTTGTGGTTCTGTGTCCTGAGGTACTTCCTGGCCCCCCACTCACCCCCAGCAACTTAGGGAACTTTGTTTTGATGACTAGGATAAAGATAGTGGAACTAATTCCCACTTGAATGGGCAATTGTTTATTTCTGCTTAGCGTGAATGGGAGTTAATTGTTCTGAATGGCCTTTCATGGTGGCTCTCTGTGCCGGCCCATCTGCTGCCCAGGTCCTCAGCTTTCCACTTGTGGCTTTTAATACATGTTTTAACTCTCACACAGGCAAGCTCCTCTTCTGATTCAACCCTCGGTGATGAAAAGAAGCTCACGCCTCAAGACCCTATTCAGAGGTGAGCTGATAGCTTTGTTTTCCAAATTAGGAAATAAGAGATTCCCCACCATCAGCCATATGTTTCCGCGAAGAAAAACAACGACAAAAAACTTCTCTTGATCCACTGAAAGTGATTATGACACAAGAACTAAAATGATTCACTGTGAGGGATGGAATAAAGCAGGTTGGGAATTTGGAGAAGACAGTATGTGATTATGGATGGTTAGGGGAGATGTCACCATTGATTGGAGAGTTTATACAATATTCTTGAGCTTCAGCGTAGAAGTTTCGTCGGAGTAGGACAGTCTGTGGATAAGGACTCCAAAAAAGCCATAGAAAAGGGATTGGGATTCCCACTCAACCTGATGGAGGCGAGGAACTAGCCCATCTCAGTGTTCCGAGGGGACAGTGGGTTTCTGAGACGAGAAATGAATGGGGGCGGGGCAAACAGGAGAGCCACCGCTGTCTGCTGGCTGAGGTCAGCCCTGACCAGTGTGTTTTCTCCTACGTCACCAAGCACCCTGCTTGATCCTGACACTGTCTACCTGGAGAGGCACCGGGGCCCCCAAGTTAAGGGCTCAGCACCCCAAGTTGTTCCCCCTGCAGATGCCAGTCCCAAGTTCTGACCTACCAGCTGTAAATCTGAGGTTCCCACGACCCCTCCTTGGGTCCTATTCATTGGTTAGAACGGCTCACAGAACTCAGAGAAACATTGACTGGGCACCGCGTTTATTACAAAGGATGCTGTAAGGGACACAGAAGAGCAGTGGGATGCAGCCCACATGGTGCAGGGAAAGGGCATCTCACTCCCGCATCTCTGCCTGTCGCCAGCCCTGAAGCTCTGAACCCCTTCTTTAGAACTTTTGTGGAGGCTTCATTTCAAGGACTCGACTGACTAAATGATTGGCAATAGGGGCTTAGGCTCAACCTCCAGCCCCTCCCCCTTCCCCAGAGGCCAGGGTCTGGGTTGAAATTCCAACCCTCTGCTCACCCGGTTGGTTCTCCCCGCCACCAGACCCCACCCTTAGGGGGCTCTAAAAGCTGCCTCAGCAACAGAAACACAAGTGTGGTTAAAAGGGGTTTGTTGTGAATATTGAGACACCTTTAGATGTGGACGCTGTGTGCTGAGGATTTGAACCTTGTCCCCAACGAGATCTGGCCTTTGTCCCAGCTCCCGGGAGGTCATCTTCGTTGGCTTGGGAGCCTTGGGACATTGCCGTATTGATTGACTGGAGACTGTGATTAACCACATAGGCAGTCAATCAATAATCCATCATACGTATGTAACGAAGCCCCAGTAAAAACTCTGAACACTGGATCTTGGACAAACTTCCTTGTTTGGCAATAGCTTGTGCCATGGTCACAAACTGATGTGGGGAGAGCTATTCAACTTGACCCCAGGGGGAGAGGACGTGGAATCCCCAAGCTCCGGGCCTTCCGGCTGTTTGTCCTATTGGCTTCTCCCCATGGCTGCTGTCACTCAGCAGCCATTCTCTGTAATAAACCAAATCCACAAGCATTACAGCTGCCTACGTATCTGTGAGCCATTCCAGAGAATCATCAAAGCCGAGGGTGGTTTTGGGAATGCCCCCAAGCTTGGAATCGGTGTCAAAAGTCAAGGGAGTTTGGGATACTGTGCCCTAAAACTGTACAATTGGCCCTAAACTCCTCACAGATGTGGAAATAAAGAGACAGAAAAAGAAGAGAGAAAAAGAGCAATGAGGGAAACGGAGCAAGAGATAAACTCAGAAAGTTTCAGGTATTCAACATTCAAAGCAAATGAGGAAGACCTCCTGCAAAGGATGCTACTCTGTCCTCAGAGGCCCCAGCAGGTGGAACGTTCCTCGTTTCTCTTTCTATCCCGTGTCCGTTACCCTGTCGACCGTAGCCCATGCCCTCAGCACACGTTTGTGACATGTGCACACATAGTTATCCTACAAAAGAAAAAGACAGACACCGGAATTACAGACTCATTTATTTCTAAAGTTCCATTGTGCAAGGACCTTTTTCCTGTTAGAGTCACAGTGATTGACGTGGTGCTTTGGGTCCCGGCCCCTATGTGCTGTTGGTCAGGTCAGAGCTGGTTCTTTTCTGTAACACTGGGTGGGACTCGGCAGACCTGCGGTTTGATTCAGAATCTACTGCAGTTTATCTGGACACCACTTTTGCAGCTAGTACAAAAACCAGACTATTTCTGGTTTCAATCTTTATGCTTAGACCTGCCTTGTGGGAACAACTCCAGGGATATTGATGGGAGCACGTGATTTCTCTAGAGCATCAGTTCCACAAAAAGATGGCCTGTTCACGTGGACCTGGCCTCTCCATCCACAGTCAGTAGGTGGTCTTCAAAAGTAGCCCACTTAGGACAGAGATGACAAAGGGGTTTTGGTCACTGGTTTGACTTTGGCTTCTGAGACAGACTATTTTACATCTATACATGATGAAGTATTTATAATTATTTATTAAAAACATATTAAATAAGATTGTATATATTTTTTAAAAAACTAAAAATAGAAGTGTCTATTTTTCTTTTGTCCCCCTCCCTTCATCTTCTCTACTTCCTTTCTTATCATCAAAATTAATCTTAAAATGAATTTTTTTTTTTTTTTTTTGCGGTACGCGGGCCTCTCACTGTTGTGGCCTCTCCCGTTGCGGAGCACAGGCTCCGGACGCGCAGGCTCAACGGCCATGGCTCACGGGCCCAGCCGCTCCGCGGCATGTGGGATCCTCCCGGACTGGGGCACGAACCCACGTCCCCTGCATCGGCAGGCGGACTCTCGACCACTGTGCCACCAGGGAAACCCAAAATTTTTTTAATTTAATTTTTTTTTTTATAAAATGAAAACATTTTTAAAAACAATAAAAGCCCTTTGAAATTGTTAACAGTAGTCTGACTTCTTTTGTGGCTCTTTTGAAAGGATAGGTCCTAAAATTTTCTGCACAAGAAAAGGTAAGCGTAAATAGATACGTTAAATGTTCATTTACTCATTTCTTTTCATCAAAATCCAAAAAATAATCAAAGGTTAGGAACAGACATGATCATGTGAGACATAATTCTACTATGGACGGTCAGTGGCCTCATTCAGATCAACACTCTTGAGCTGCAACCAGCCCCTGGGAAAGCCGTCAGAGGTGCGACATTGTACGGTGTCCGATCCTCAGATATTCACTCTTGTTTTCAGAGATTCTTCCTTAAAGATACAATTAGGGACATAAACTGGAATATACATACATACTATATATATATATCGTGTGTGTGTGTATATGTGCATGACAGAGAAATCATGTACCCTTTAGAGTTTTATAAACTCTTCTTTTTCTAATAATTTTTAAAAATTGAAGTATAGTTGATTTACAATGTTGTGTTAGTTTCAGTTGTACAGCAAAGTGATTCAATTCTATACATGTATATTATATATATACACAGACACACATATGTACATATATATTCTTTTTCAGATTCTTTTCCCTTATAGGTTAAAATATTGAGTATTGTCCCTGTACTATACGGTAGGTCCTTTTTTGGTTATCTATTTTATATATCGTAGTGTGTATATGTTAATTCCAAACTCCTAATTTATCTCCTTGTTCCATAAACTCTTCTTTTGAAGCCAACCTTTTTCAAGTCAAAGCTCCAAAATCTCTCAAGAAAAGAATTATTTCAGGTCAATGGAGGTCTTTTTATTTTTATATTAAACAGATGCACTTAATACAAATTGATACAAGTTCGTAGGCATTTGAAACACCACTCTGAATACTGAAACTTTCATCCCAAAGATGAACAAGGCCGTCTACCTGTGCAGGGCTCAGTAGCTGAGGAAGGTTTGGAGTTTTGCTCAATGTGACAAATGATTAAAAATGTGTTGAACACGGTTTCTGCTAGTGGGGTGGGCTCGGCCTCTACACAACCCAGGTAACGGCTTCTACAGCACTGCTTGGGAGGAAGAAGGATGGAATATTTACAGGGTACGTGGGGTTCTACAAGCACATGCACGCTCCTGTTTTTCATCTGACAAGAACCCCATGAAATACCTTTTTTTTTTTTTTAAGTAATTTTACTAATGTGAACACTGAGGCTCGAAAGGGGTTAATGATTTACTCAGCAGCAAATGAAGGATGAGGCCAAGATTCAAAGTGATGCTTTTGTCTGAAAAGCCTTTTCTTCTCCTTTCTATTTCATCACCATGTTCATCTCGACATGTTTTATGTGCCTGGGAGTATTTTCATGCCTAATAAGAACTATGATATCCTTAGAAACTCTGTGTGTTAGATGCTGTGCTAAATGTATTTTCTTGCAACAGAAAACGTTAGACATGGGTATGTTTCTTAATCCAGTTTGATAGGCAGAGAAATTTTTTTTAAAAAGTCAAAAAGAAGTAGACCGGCTCAAGTTCCAGCTGGAAGTGAGTTCAGAGGTGGAGGAATGATTCAAACCAGTTGATGTGGGCATTGAGCCACTGGCCTAGACCGCCTGCTTTCCAGGGTCAGCAGGGGTACAAGGGGCGAGGCTGGGTGCTGGCATCCGCCCTCTGCCTTCCGAGGGTCCCTAGTCCAGGCTCTGTGGGCTCTGCCTGCTGCCGTCATTAGGAGGTGGTCAGGGCCAATGCTCTCCGGCTGTGGTTATCTGGGGGGACGGCCACCTCCAGGACCTTCAGCCGTGACCCTCCCCGATTCCGGGCCCCGAGATGGACCTCAGGCCTGACACTGGAGACGTGTTTTATTGCTTTATTTGTTTCTAATCTAGGCGGAGGACCCTGCCTGGCCTTCGGTGATGGTTTTGTCCAGTTGGGCATTTTTGTTCTCACTGTAGCTGCTTATTTTTATTGCTTTATCTTTGCCTTTTATTGAGTAATTTTTTTCTCGCTTCTTTTACCTTGTTTGTTTGTTTCTGTCTTATCTATAACTTTTTCATGGGGAATCAGAAGTGACAGCTCCAGATTTGAAGGCTGACCCCGGGCAGCACGGGGAAGGCTGGTGTCATCTCATTAGTTCTGTTAGCTTAGCAGAGCCCGCACGACACAAAGTGAGTCAGAGCCCCACTGGCAAGGCTACTGCTAAAGGGATTCCAGAAACTTCTCAGCCACGGTGCACGGCAAGCATTTCTGCCTACCCCGTGCAGCCATGCCTCTCTGATCTAAAGTGAAAAGTCGTGCCAGGAGGGACCCCACTCACCTCTGTGTACACGAACCCTCTCCCTGACCCCAGCCCGGCCAGGCTCCCCTCCCCAGCCTGCTCAGATCTGCTCAGAAGATCCCCTCTTCCCCTCTTCTCGTCCACCAGGGAGCCCCCTCCCATCACACCCCCTCCATGCCCCCTGCCCCACACCTGGACCAGGGGACATGCAGCGGGGTCCCCAACGCCAGCCCCCCATCGATGCCTTCAGGCATACTCTCACCTGACTTTTAAAACCTGGTTCTACTGGAAACGTCTGGATGCGTACCTGCCCTTCTCTATTGCAAGACGGGGCGGGGAGGGGGAGTGAGGAGTGAAATTCTCAGACCTTCGCTTAACCTTGTGATTCTGTTTCTCTCTGCATTGGCCTCCGCCCCTGGCCCAAGGTAAATACTCTCCTCCACTTTTCAACAGCGCCATCTTCACTCAACCCCAGGTTGAATTTGGAGAATCACTTCAGGATCAGTTTGCAATGTGAGGGTCGTTATCCTGATGATTGAAAATAATCTAGAAGCGCTCCCTGCATTGCTGGGATTCCTCGGGCTGCCATAGCACACTACCGCAAACGAGGTGGCTTATAACAATGGAAATTTGTTCTCTCGAGGCGTTGGGGCTGAAAGTTCAAAGTCAAGGTGTAGGCAGAGGCAGAGCGGCGTTCCCCTCTGAAGGCTCTAAGGGAGGGTCCCTCCTGCCTCATCCAGCTTCTGGGGGCCCCGGCAGCCCTGGGCTTGGGGACGCCTCTCTCCAATCTTTGCCCCCTTCACGTGGCCTGCGTGCTTCTCTGTGTCTTCACAGGGACTTTTCCTCTCTGTGTCTGCGACCAAATTTCTCTGTTCTTAAGAAGAAACCAATCATTGGATTGGGGCCCAGCCAAACCCATTGTGACCTCATCTTAGCCTGATCACATCTGCAAAGACCCTATTTCCAAATGAGGTCATATTCTGAGGGTCTGGGTGGGCATGGGTTCTGGGGGGATGATACTCAACCCAGTACAACTGGATAACATAGGAATGTCTTTTAACTTAAAGACATGCTGCAGTAGGATTATGTTTGAATGGTGAAGCCCTTTTCTCTTAGTCAGAGACAGCACTGATCTTCAGCAAAGCAGGGGCTGGGCTATGAAGTCTGCCGGGGAAGGTCGGGTGCAGCAGGGCTCACGGCTGGGCCTGGAGACGAAGACCCGGGCTCTTCCCGGCTTCTCCCTTCCCAGCTTTAGCAGGCAAGTGACTTAACCTCCCTGAGACTGTGGTTTTTTTCAAGTAAAATTATTCAACAAATATTCGCTTCAAAGTTGGGGACTTCCCTGGTGGCGCAGCGGATAAGGCTCCACACTCCCAATGCAGGGGGCCTGGGTTCGATCCCTGGTCAGGGAACTAGATCCCACATGCATGTCAAAGTTACTATGCTTTAGGCCTGGGCTCTGTCCTTAAGGAACAGACCAACCGTGAGAGTCAGCAAATCCACAGTGACAGAAGAATGTGGGATCCAGGACAGAACAGAAGACTGGGAACGATGCTACGCACCTGCTGGGGGCTGGGTCACGGGCAGAGGAGCCCGCCCAGAGGCCATGACCCGAAACCTCCGGAGGAGAGAGGGCCGGCCCCTGCACACAGGCTTGGGGGGGAGCCTGATCACGGGAAGAGTCCCTGGAGCCGCCCTGGGGGCAGGGAGACGGGTGGGACAGGCCGCTGACAGCCCCCAGGTGTGGCTGTGCCGGGCGCAGCGCGGGGCACGTGAGGTCCGAGTTCTGGAGGCACGACCCAGAAAGGACTGGAGAGTGATCTGATCCAGGAAACGAGGTTGGCTGCTTCCGGCCGAGTCGTCGAGACAGGGGCCCGGTCGGGGGAGACAGTGCAGGGGTGGGGAGCTGGAAGGGACCCCAGGGCTGGGGGAGGGGAGGGACTCGTGGGTGTGAAGACAGGGAGGAGGGGCGAGGGGAGGGTCCTGGATGCAGCCCAGGGGAGGTGACGGGGAGGAAGGAAGGGGCAGGAGGGAGGTTTGAATCAGGAAACTCAGCCCTGCAGGGGTCAGGAGAGGGTCTGAGGGCGTCCCTTTTAATTGCACCTCCTTTCCTTGGAATTACGAAGCTAAACCCACCATAAAAGGTGAAGATGAGGTTGGGCTTAGAGACTGAAAGAGGAAACGGGGAGGGACGTCCCCTCCCGAGAACGGGGAAACAGCCAGTGGCCCAGAGGAAAACAGAGAGGTTTCCCCCTGTTTGGGGGAAACAGATCTGTGAGCGCTGAATCCATAATGGGGTTGACCAGCACCCTTATTTCCTCTCCTCCAGTTTTAAAAGTTAACATTTCTGCACAGATTGAAATTAACAGAAAGAGAACTTGGGAAAAGAAGGAAGAAAACGAAAGCCTAGGATTCCTGCTGTTCTCTGGGCATGAGGACACAAGAAGATTCTCCTTCTCATGGAAACCCAGAGCCTTGGTGAGACGGAAGCTGCGGGGCCTGGCCTGGTGGCCCCAGCTGGCCGGAAAGAGGAGGGACCCTCCACCCCCAGCCGGCCGTGCAGGTGCCACCCGGAGGGCAGGTTCTGCCCCGACGGCTGGGGCAGGATCCCCTCCGGAGCCTCCGTGGGCCCCTTCTGCGTGCCTCCTCCAGCCCGCACATGTCAGCAAAGATGCGAAACCCCACACACACCCGCGCGACCCGCAGCCCGGTGCCCGCTGCCTCTCTCCTCCACTCGCAGGACAAAGCGGTGAAATTCCTCCTAGTCAAAGACACAGATGAAACATGTTTATTGATACAAGTCCCGTCAGGGAGATTGGAAATGAATGATTCGCAAAACACCCCCCCCCCCCCCCCCCCCCCGGCCGCCCTTTTCCTAGTAGACAGACGCCCTCGCGGAGAGGCATCGGGAGGGGCAGGGCTTCCCGGGAAGGCTGAGGCTGGGAGCGAAGCTGTTCGCCACGTGGCTTAGGTCTTGGTCTGCACACAGACACCACCTCCGGCCTCACAGGCTCGCTCTGTGGAGCGGAAAATGGACCTCTCGTGTGCAGCGCTGCTCTTCCCCTTTGCTTGTTATCTCCTTTATTTCTTCCTTGGTCCTTGCTCGTCCATCACCCGTGTGCAATTATGTCTGCGCGGACCCACCAGCTGTGGGGCAGGTTAACCGTGCCCACCTCCCAAGCCGTCGGGGGCTGTGAGCAGGGAGCTGGGCCCTGCACACGTGTGCGCGTCTTCTTCCTGTTTGCTGTGTTTAGCAAATGCAGAAAAAAGCCGTTTGGTCTTTTTACTGTCGACTGGCCAAAGTAAGCAAAAGAGAAACTTGGACAAGGAAGAGGCGTCTGCAAAGACACACATGTACACTGGCACACGCAGACTGAGCACACATCTCGCGTGCACGCACGCGTTCTCAAACTCACCCACACGCCCGAACACAATGGCCAGTGTGAGTTTCCCCATTACTGGTTCAACCCTTTGTCAGTCCGAACACTAGAAGAATTGTACTTTTAGGTCTCCAATTTCCCCACCTGGGAACCATCCTCTGGGGGCCTCTTTATGAACGTTGCCAAATTCAAGAATTTCTAAACTGCGATTGTTTTCACCAATACTCATCTCTTTGACAACGGCAGAATGTCTTCCTTTTTTCACAAGTGAGTCAGGAATCGTTATCTGACGTCACGTTACCCGAAGTCAGTGACAGGCGTTGTTGCCTTCCCTCTCTAAGGACGAATAATCAAATTTAATTTTTTAAAAATCAAATGAACAAACACTAAGTAAGTGGACTTGACAGGAAGTTGATGTGTGGGGTAGCCGCCAGGGCCAAGTTCGGAACAGGCCACCTTGCTGCTGGGGAAGAGCCAAGGGAGGGGCCCTGGTGCCCCAGCTCTGCCTCTGGCTCAGTGGGTGACCTTGGGCCAGGTCAGTCTCCGTGCCTCACTTTTCTCACTTTGAAATGGGCACCCTTGTCACAGGATCTTGTTAAGAAAAAGATGCTCCTTGTAAAATACCCAGAAGAGAGACCAACGCACCTCTGATGCTCAAGAGACATCCACTGTTATACAAGTAAACTCTTATCAGGGTCTCATCTCTCTTGCCCGATAGTACGTTGCTGTTATTTTTCTTATCTCTGTCCTTTCCTGGTTCGTAAGGATAGAAATCCCATCCTTGAACTTTACTGTCTAAAGTTGGGGTCGGCGAACTTCTCTGTAAAGGACAATGGTGAGTGCGTCAGCCTTTGTGGACCAAATGGTCCCTGTCATTCTGCTGCAGAGCAGCCCAGACTGTATGTACAGGAGTGAGTGTGGCTGTGTATCAATAAAACTTTATCAGAAAAGCAGGTGGAGGGCCAGACTGGGCCCACAAGTCATAGTTTGCCAGCAGCTGTACTTAAAGAGGTTTTTCTAAGCACTGAGCAGCTTCTGTGGAAATCACGAACACATTTACTTTAGATATTCAAATTATGCTTCCTAAATTAAGAGTTTGGAATGAACATATACCCACTACTATACATAAAATAGATAACCAGAAAGGACCTATTGTATAGCACAGGGATCTGTGCTCATACACTAAGGTGTAACCAAACAAGATTTTTTGAACTGCCTGATTTTGTTCCATGCCCAGAAAATATCCCTTTTATATTCATGTTTAACATAAGTTTACACTCAAAATCCTTTATGGTTCCTCACCAATGATGCAGTTACACACCAATTATTAATACTTGGTACATTAAATGAGGAGCTCTTTATGGCGCCTTATTGGTAATGCAGATATACACCAGTTATAATTATTCGGTACCTTTAGCCATATCTATTTCAGAACTGCTAGAATTTCCTGTATCTTTCTTACCTTTACCACTTCTAAAAGAAGGTAGCTAGTGAATTGCAGGCTGAGAGTTACATTTAAACATTTAATGACACCCAAAAAAGCCTTTGAAAATTGATGCACCCCCCCAAAAAAATCAAGCCTACGCCCTCTAAATTTGAGAACACCTCTAATGGCTTTAGACAAGATAGGATTGATCATGCTGGTTCTAGAATTTATGTGTACTTTACGTTTTCTGAGTGGTTTAGGCCTTTGAGCGGTCATTACGGGACCCCTGGGTGATAAGTCAATGTGAGTAAACTGAGGCCTCATGCACGAGTGAGCTGCCTGACAGCCACAGTCACAGATGCACTAGGAAGCCACACAAGTTCATGACACTTTCTACCATAATATTTAAAACATTGATCTTAAGACACAGAGGAGAGTCATACACATACACAGACTCTGATTCTCATTCATTTCTCGTTAAGTCAACAGGGAGCACCCTAACTGGTATTTCACACACACACACGATTCACCTGCCCAGATAGCAAATAACTAGCGACCCGTGTAGTGAGGTGTCTGGGGGTGCGTGATGCTTGTGTTGATTTAGTCAGTGGCCTGAAAACATCCCATGATACCCAAGTGTCTCCACCTTTTAGCTTACTGGTCCTTAGTGCCTTGGGCTTGCCCTGGACCTCCTCATGGTCAAGGGGTCTCAGGATCTCTAGGCATCACATCTTCAACAAATCATGCAGAGAGAGAGAGAAAAAAATCCCTTCTCCTGTGCCTTTTTCATCAAAATATAAAAATCTGTGGAATCTTCAGAAAGAGATGTGACCAACCTGACTGCCAGTTAATCCCATCTGCAGCCTTAATTACACTCATAATGTATCCACAGGGTCTGGAGGTTATAACGTGAACAACTTTGGGAAGCCATTACTCTACTTACAAGCACACTGTAAAACCTAAAACAATCATTATGGCACAACAGAACAAAGGGTTTAGCGAGAAAGTCAAGAAAAACAAAATAAAACCATAAAATACACTCATTCCATACGAAAGAAACCAGATGAACAGAAAAAAATGGGGCACGTGGTAAACAAACAGTAAGGTAAAACTGTAACAAGATCAATCATCATGGAAGTAGATTGGTCTAAATAACAAAATGAAAAAATTGAGATTTTCAGATTGGATTAAAAAACAGCCGCCTCCCCTGCCATCTCCCCCACTTACGCTGTAAAGACACAAGTAGATTGAAAATAAAAGAACAGAAACTTATATACCATGCTAACACTAATTAGAAGAAAGTTGGTGTCAGTGTACAAATATACAAGTAGGTTTCAGAGAAAAGAAGTTTACCAGAGAAAAAGAAGTTCCTTTCACAATGACAAAAGCTCAATCGAACAGGAGGACATAACGATTCTAAACATTTATACACCTAATAACATAGCTTCAAAATACATGAACCAAAATCTCATAGTACTTCAAGGAAAAATAGACATGTCGACAATTAAATGTCAGAGATTTCCTTATCCCATCTAGGTAGTTTCTAGAAGAATCAGACAGAAAATCAGTAGAGATATAGAAGAATTGATGGGCACTATTGACCAACCTGACCTCATTGATAGTAAGAGAACATTCCACCCAATAGTAGCAGAATACACATTCTTTTCAAGTGCACATGGATAATTGAGCAAAATAGACTCTACACTAGGTCATAAAAAAGGGCTGAAGATATTTTAAAAGATCCAGTTTACACAGGTTAGTTCTCTGACAACAATGGAATTAAATTAGAATTTAGTAACAAAGGAATATGGAGAATTCCCAACTATTTGAAAACGAAACAACACGTTTCAAAATGTCCACGCGTCAAAGAAGTAAAAAAGAAAAGTAGAAATACTAGATGCTGCAAAAAGCTAGGTCCTGCTAAAGGGTTATTTAAGGTGAAAGGAGCAACATCGAATGCATATGTTGCAAAGAAAGACTGGTCTCAACGCATTGGCCTCAGCTTCTGCCTTAAAAAAGTAGAGGAGGAGCAGATTCAAAGTCAGCAGAAGACAAGAAATAATAAAGACCAGAGCAGACATCAGTGGAATAGAAAGCAGGAGTACAACAGAGAAAATCAGTGAAACCCCAAACTGGTGTCCTAAGAAAATCGATAAACCGCTAGACACAGTGATCAAGAAAAAAACATAGCAGACAATCTAACAATATCAAGGAAGAGAGCTGACATCACTAAAGATGAGAGAGATTTTAAAAGGATAATAAAGAAACATTATGAATAACTTTATGCCAATATATGTTAAAACCCAGATGACAAGCAAAATGGGCAAGTTCATAAAAGATACACATTCTTAGCGAAACTCACTTAACAAGAAATGGGAAACCCCAATAATCTTATGTTTGTTAAAGTAATTTAAGCTATTTTTGAAGAAAATAACAACAATAAACTCTCCCGTAAAGAAAATTACGGGCTCAGATGGCTTCATTGGTGAATCCTGGGAAAATCTGTAAGGAAAAATTAATGCTGCTTCTACACAAACTCTTCCAGAAAATTGAAGAAGAGAGAATACCCCCCCAGCTCAAGATCCTTGAACCCAGTTTAACTCTGATGTCAAAACCAGAAAAAGATATTACAAGAAAGTACAAACAAATACCTCTCGTGAACATGTACGCAAACGTTCTAAAAAACATTTTGGCAAACCCAATCCAAAAATATAGGTTAACATGTCAGGATCAAGTAGGGTTTATCTCTAAATGGAAGGTCGATTTAACATTTGAAAATCAATCCATTAGAAAACTATATTATTATCCCAATAGATAGAGAGAAATCATTTGACAAAATGCAGCATCCGTACTTGATCCACAGTCTCAGTAAACTAAGAATAGAAGGAGACATCTACAACTTGATAAAATGCACTTATAACATAATTTCAGCTAACATCACACCTCATAGTGAGAGGCAATGCTGTTCCCCTGCGATCAGGAATAAGACAAGAATGTCCTCCCCCATCACTGTATTTATTCAGCCTGTACTGGGGATTCCAGCCAGTGTGTTAATCCGAGGAGAAGAAATGACAGGCATCCAGATTAGAGAGGAGACAGTAAAACATCTGTATCTGCAGTCTACGTGAGTTTCTGTGGGTAAAATCCAAAGACAGCACCAAAGGCCGGCGAGGCTGTAGAGCAACAGCAGCTCTCATCACTGCCGGTGGGGACGCACAACGGGGCAGCCACTTCGGAAGTCAGTTGGGCGGTTTCTGGTGGAATTAGACATACTCTCACCATATGATCCAGCAGTCATACTCCTTGGTATGTTAAAGGAGTATGTTAAAGGATACTCCTTGGTATCTATCCACATGAGCTGAAAACTTACGTCCATGCAAACACTTGCAAGTGGGTGTTTATAGCAGCTTTATTCATAATCACCAGAATCTTGAAGGAAGCAAGGTGCCCTTCGGGAGGTGAATAGATAAAGTCTGTGGTCCACCCAGACGACTGAATATTATTAGGCACTACAAAGAAATGAGCTCTCGGGCCATGAAAAGATATGGAGCATATTACTAAAAATGAAAGAAGCCAAGCTGAAAAGCTGTATGCTGTGTGGTTCCAAACACAGGACATTCTTGAAAAGGCAAAGTTACGGAGATAGTAAACTATCATTGGTCGCCAGGGTTTAGGGGAGGGGAGAGATGAAGAGGCAGAGCGCAGAGGGTTTTTAAGGCACTGAAAGTATTTTGTATGATACTACCGTGGTGGGTACAGGTCATTATATATTTGTCGAAACGCATCGAACGTACAACACCAAGAGTGAATACTAATGTGAACCATGGATTGGGGCGATAATGAAATGCCAATGTAGGGTCATAGATTATAGCAAGTGTACCATCTGATGGGGAAATTGATAGTGGGGGGCTTCATACATGTAGGGGCAGGGAGTCTATGGGAAATTTCTGTACTTTCCTCTTAATTTTGCTGTGAACCTAAAACTGCTCTAAAATATACATTATATTTTAAAAAGTCAATGTCCTTCAGAAAACTTCTTAAATAGTGGGCTGGTATCATTGGATGTTTCAGCCAAACTCTCTAATATTTTCCCTTTGGCTTTAGACACTTTTTTTCCCAAGAAGAAAAAGCTGTTGACCGAAAGGTTATGGTGAATTAAGATTTCATTAGCCTCTCACTATCGCTGTAACAGAAAACAATCCTCTGTGTTTGTTATACATACTTCTACTTTTCTTTTCTTTTTTTTTTTTTTAACTTAAGAATGTGTCTCTGCATAGAGAACAGACTTGTGGTTGTCAAAGGGGAGGAGAGTGGGGAAGAGAAGGATTGGGAGGTTGGGATTAGCAGATGCAAACTATTATCTACAGGACGGATAAACAACAAGGCCCTACCGTACAGCACAGGGAACTATATTCAACATCCTGTGATAAACCATAATGGAAAAGGATATGAAATATATATATATGTACAACTGAGTCACTTTGCTGTACAGCAGAAATTAACACAACAGTGTAAGTCAACTCTACTTCAATAAAATTTTAAAAAAAGAAAAGAATGTGTGTTTCCCTTCTTCTCCACAGAGTTGTTTGCACCGATGTCTGTGTTAATTTAACCATACGATGCACTTTGAAGTGTCCCAAGACATCCCTGTCTTGTAACTGAGCCAGCGGAAGAGGTTAAGTCTACAGCTTAGGAAACTGTTTCATTTCTAGCTCTGCAGCATTCGGGACACGAGCCCTGGATTGAAGATATGCCTGCCGCATGGTACTGTACTAGGATATTGTTGCAAAACGAATGCCCTGTTGACTGGTGTATAAATTGATAATTTACAGAGAAAGTCAATCGATAAATAAACTGTCCCTAACCAGCTCGGGAACTGGCAGAACGACATTCCATTATCCTGTCAGGCATATTGCAATCAAAAGTGCGACACCCCAAAGGGCAGGGAACCCTGCCCGCCCCCCGGCTCTAGCCCCTCCCCAGAGTGGCATCCCCTGGGCGTCGAACTTCATCTTCGCCCACAGCCCGAGGGTTCCTGGGCACCCCCTTCCAGATACATACTCATGTGTCACTTCAAGCCACAGCACGGGGCGGCCTGGGTCTGCTGTGTGGGATGGTCGCCCGTGGTGACAGCACTGAGGTGACAGCACCGTGGTGACAGTGCCGTGTCACCGCGCGCCTGACAGCTGATCCTCCTCAGACAGGGCTGTCAGAGAATCAGAGCCCTCCACATGCACAAGTGAAATTAACTTCTGTTAGTCTGACATTTCCCACAATCAATACTCACAGGGCCCTTGTCTCCAGGATCAAAATTCATAAATCAAAAGCAGAAAGCATGAAATAAGGTATTTGATAAATCCATTAAGTCGAGTGGCAGTGTACTTCTGTCATGCTGTCCAGAGTACACTGGTGCCAGGGAAACCCTCCGGATGGGCGGTAGGGAGGGTGAGGGGAGTTTTGCTGTTGTCTCCTATGTTCTCAGCACCCTGTACTCCCCAGATGGCATGTTCGTTTCAAAGTAGCAATTTTACCTGTATTCTTTCTCCACGTTCCCGACTAAATGGAGAAAAAAGGCGTGCAGGGCTTGGCTTCTGGAAGCAGAAATGTAACTGATAGTGATCTTGCTGGATTCAAGTTCCCGTGGGAGAACTTTGTCTTCAGGGAAACCACGGAGTGTGGGAGTGTGTGTGTGTGTGTGTGTGTGTGTATGCGTACACATATCATATACACTATCCGTGTATACATAGATATACTATGTGTATCTATGTATATACATGTGTATACATATATTTGTACTATGGGTGGGTGCACATATACACTATGTGTGTATACATTACACATACTATACATGTGTGTACATGTTTGTATTCTGTGTGTGTAGACACGTAGCTATGCACACGCATATACTATGTATGTGTGTGTGAGTATAGATACACTGTATGTGTACATACACAGATGCGTGTATGAATATCCATATGTGTGTACGTGCATGTTCTCTGTGTGTGTGTATGCACTCACACGTGAATCCTTAAACCAGCTGCGGCCCTCCCATTGGCCTGATGGACACCACGGATTTGAGGCCCTCTGTGTGTGAGAAAGCTTGGAGGTTTATCTCTCAAGAGAAAAACGAGGAGAGATTTTGCCCTGTGGAGCCTCTGAATGCGGGCCTCTCTCCTTGACCGTGGGTCACACGCCCTGCTGCTGTCAGAACTGGTTTATTACTCTTTGCAGCCCATTTTATGACAGGATAGCAGCTACACAGAGCTATGAATTCAAACACTTCAAAGAATAAGTTAATATTGAGTTACAATCCATAACTCTGCCTTCCCTGAGCTAGAGGTTTTCTCCATCCACTTAAAAAAAAATGTCCAGGTCTGCAAATATTGCCTGGGGGCAGTAGTGGAAATGGCTTTTGTCTGAAAATTTAAACTCAGCAGGCCTTTGTTGGGGACTTAGAACATTCTAGGTGCTGGCAAAGCAGGCGCAGACTCATTTAGCTTCAGTCTCTGTGGAGAGGTTATAGAACCTCCCTGTTGAATGAGATGACAGGGACCCAACACCGGAATGCAACTCCGTTTAGTCTCACACTCTGCTTTCAGAATGTATAGAGTGGGGACGTTTTCCCCCGTCAACAGAAGATAAAATCCCGTGGATTTTTGGTTAACTTTTAGGGAATACAACGTTCTATACCATATGTTGCAAACATCTTCCCAACCCAAGAGTTCAAACTGTCGCTGATACTAACGAAACCTCTCCGCCCACTGCTGTCCAGGGTGTGCTGGCTACAGGCGGGCACCTGTCCTCAGGCTGGGGTCGGGCTGGGTCTGCCTCTTCTCAAGGTCCACGTGCGGTGTTCATTACTGACCCCTCAGGCTGGGGGAAAAGGAACCGGATGGCTGGAAGAAGGCTGGTGATGGACTGCCCTTTGAGCTTCTCCCATCCTCCAGGGGTGGCCTCATGTCTCCTCGTGGAATTCAGTCTTTCCCTAAACACGCTCATCTGCCCACAAAGGTCTCCTCACCAAACCTTCCCTTTCAAACTTCGCTAGAAACCTGACTTATGCGCTCGAAGAGGGTGATGCGTTCGAGAGCCAGGAAGCAGATTCTTGTGGTTATGTGGACACGTCCATGTCTCTGTCCTGACGCCTCACTTTGCACCATGGTCTGTGGCTCAGACGTTCCAGTTCCCATCCTGTTACTCAGAACCACTCACAGCCGGGATGATGTGCCCAGTGCCACGAGTCTTCCAAGTAAAGTACTGGAAGCGTGCAGAAAAGAGACTCTCCAAAGAAACTGGCAGTGTCCCAGGCCTCGAGTGGCTGCAATTAGGGCAGGCAGAGTGGGGCTAAGAGGTGGAGGTCCACGTGAAGGGGACGTCCAGATGGAAGCCGTGACGTGGAGGGAGACGCAGCGGCTTCCGCGGGCCCTTCTAGCTCCTGTTGTCTCCCGGTGGCTCTTTTCCAGGAAGAGCACCCTTCTGCTGTGGTCCAAGGTGCAACCCGGGGGAGCAGGTGTGGCCGGCTGCCTGCTCCTCCAGAAGCCCCACCCCACCCTGTGGCTACGTCTCTGTTGCCTTAACCTCTACAAAGGGTTAAGACATCACCCTACAGCTAAACGACAGCCCCCTTGCTCGTGTTTTTCATCTAAATACGCACTCCCAGCACAGGCGTTTTGAGCGAATGAGTAGAAAGTAGGAAGAAAGTTGTTATGAGCTGGAAAGCCCAGACCGTGCAGGTGCAGACAGCCTCAAACGTTCTTTGGGTCTAAAACAGTCTCAGGGGTCAGCATATGGGATGGACAAGACTTAACCTTCCGGCAGCTTGAAACTTCTCGTTTCTTTCCTTTGGTTCTCTAGGGTTAGTACATTTCTGTTTTTTCTCTTTTTAAGTAAAATCTTGGCTCTTCAACTGTATTAAGAGGAATGAAGAGAAGGAGTAGTTTTGTCCACGTAGCGCGCTGGAGGAGAGAGCGCATTGCCTCCTGGGGCTGTCGGGCTGAGGCAGGAGTCTGGGGGTGACGTGGCCACCCAGGGGCCGTTTCCCCCAGGAGACTGACTTTATCACCAGAGAGACCCCAGGCACTGAGAGCAGAGGGGTGGTGCCGAGCCTGGGTCTTGTCTGCCCGTCAGCATGGGCTGGGCTCTGCCGTGGAAAGAGACAATCCCGGGCACCATGCCTTACAAGTGCAAAGGCTCATCTTGTTTTTCTCAGATCTCTGCAGGCTCTGCTCACTACGGGGTCCAGGCTGGTGGAGCCGCCAGTCTCTAAAGGTGGCATTTGCCACTCACGCAGGGAAGAAGGAGAGAACTCAGAAGTGTCCTCCGCCCCATCATCTCGGTGCTTTGTGACCACCTAGGGGGCGGGATAGGGAGGGTGGGAGGGAGGGAGACGCAAGAGGGAGGGGACATGTGGACGTATGTATATGTATAGCTGGTTCACTTTGTTATACAGCAGAAACTAACACACCACTGTAAAGCAATTATACCCCAATAAAGATGTTAAAAAACAGAAAAGAAGCGTCCCCCTCCTGAAAACCTGTTCTCAGCCCACAGACCCATGTCCCCAGAATCACTGCGTGGCCCCGCCCAGCCCCGAGGGGAGCAGACCCACGGTCCTCACACGTGGCGGGAGGGAGGAGGCAGGCACAGGCCCGAGGCTCAAGGGACACGCTGGAGCGCAGAGGTTCCCTGTGCGATGACGTGGTTTGAGGTGGCACCGGGGCCTGGACGTCTTCTCTTCCTGGGTCCACTGGATCCAGGAAGCTGACCTCATTGCCCAGATTTATTCATTGAGTTCTTGCTCTGGGTTCTCTTCCAGGCTCTGGGTCTATGACGAAGACCAGGGCAAACGTCCCTGTCCGTGGAGCTCCCGGCCACGTGAAAGCCCACAGAGCTTTGTCTGCTCTGTCTCCACGTGACCACTGGGCAGGCTGGAGGGGCCAGGTGGCAGGGGCTCCAGGGGCCAAGGGTAAAGGCGGAGGAGGTACAGGGATGGGGACAGCTTGCAGCAGAAGTGACAAAGCTCAGTCTCAGAGATGCATAACGGGCGTAGACACAGGATTTTAGGCAACTGTGGGCATTGCGATATAGGAGGAGGAGATCCAGTACCGGTTCCCCAGGGCTGATGTTTCCCGGTCAACAGGTGGGACGATCAGTGCCCCCAAGGGTGCTTGTGTCCTAGTCCTTCAGGGATTCAGAGCCGGAATAGGAAGGATGCAGACGTTAAAGCAATTGACCTGACTGCCCCCTACCTATCATATGGGTAAGGGCACGTCTGCCCTCGGTGAGTCCTGGTGATGCGGTTCCTCACGCTTCTACTCACTTCATGGGAAGGTAGCCCAGGTGTGCCCGCCATGAGGTCCAGCACCTTCCTCCTGACTGGGTGACCTCCGGAACCCCACCCCCTGATGGTGACACACAGGCACCTCACTCCTGCGTCTTCTGGGCTGGCACCTCTGTGAACACCACCTGTGCACCACCCGTCACACACCCTCCCCACAACCCTCCAAAGTTCCTATTTGGAAACAAACTGTTGAAAACACGTTGCTCAATTAACATCATTAAAAAATGTTGCTCCATATCACGTCCAAACTGGTGGGGGTTTTGCCCCATCAGACCCTCAGAAGAGCTTTGCCTTATTTTTTTCAAAGTGAAAAATACACTAAGTCCTTGATTTCCTCTCATTGCCCTCTTGATTTAAAAAGCTTAGCAATAATCCAAGATCTAAATGATTGCCTTTCAGGAAAAAGTATTTTTTCCTCTGGCAATGGACATAGTGAAAGGTATAATGATACATAAATCAGATTGTATCTGACACAGCTTAAACAGATCATGCTTTCTATTTGCCTTTATCAAACCTGTCATGATAGAAAATGACAGTATTTCTCTTATGGCAGTCCTTATAAAAAATATAAAAATAAAAATTGTCATTTAAATGACTTCACCAAGTATGTCCGTATAATTACCCAGCACAGTCTCCTTACGTTATAGGTGCCCATCAATTAAATAGATCCAGGATCATGCAGCAAAGGTCTGTGAGTGAGTGTATTGATTCTCATCGTACAAAAGAAAAACAACGAATCTGATGCACCGCACCATCGCGGGCCTGTAACTGGATTCCTTGTGGACAGTGGGTCCATTTTGTTTAGCTCCGAGGATATGACAGAAACCGTATATCTCTGCGTTACACATTCCCTATCTGTCAATCGGAGCAAATGGCTGGATACTTTCTGCTTCTAATTACAAAAGCAGCCAATAATTGGAGTAGTTTTTTTCGTATGGATCCTCTGTCGTCTGGCGTGTCAATAGCCTGGCTTCCCCAGAGCCTAGACGTGCACTGGCAGGTGCCCTTGAGAAAGATTTTGCTGTTATTTAAAGTCAATAGAGTTTCCGTACTCTCTGCCTTTATTCCTTGTGTTTGTGCCTCTCCACCCTCAACAAGGGTATCTGTTTCTTTCAGAGAAAGTGGTTATTTGAGAAGAAAATATGAATTAAAGAATAGATTTTCCTGTTCAGATATTGGACCAATTGTGTTATATGGTTTTCAAAACCCAAAGAGAACTCACCTTGTGGTAGCTTCTAGCACACTGGAATTATATTTCACTTGCCTTAGGATGAAGCTTACAAGATATAAATCAGAAAATCATCCCATGAGAATTCTCCCCTAAACACACAGCTGGGAGTTTCAACAGAGACAAGACAAAGGAAACAGCCCTGTCTGTTGAGCCAGAGAACTGGTTCTACCTGAGCTCCCAGGCCAACCCCAGTCCTGGGCTGGGAGACATCAAGGAAATGTGAGTCTGTCCCAGGAAAGTAAGCAGGGTTCATTAACACAAGACTGTGCAGTCTTCAATACTGAAAAGCGTGTGTGAGTCTCCAAAAGAAGAATGGGGTCTTTAGCATTTCCCGAACATTCTTGATCACTGAACACTATATTGTCCGGGGCATCTCAGTAAACACATTTGTAAACACTGCTGACCTAGAAGGTTCGAGAGTCCGTTTTCCTACTTTCCATCCAGGATCATGAATGAGTCCCCACCATAGACACAGAGACTGAGGGTCTGGTACTATTCACAATAGTCCCCAAAATTGAATCCCCCAAATCCACCATCAGATGGATGGACAAATGGGAGTGTGTCCATACAACAGGATAGTATCCACCGTGAAAAGGGATGAACCTTGAAGACATGCTGAGTGACAGAGGCCAGTCACAAAGACCACATTCTGTATGATTCTGTTTATGTGAAATGTGCAGAAAGGGAAGCTCTACAGAGACAGAAATCCACTAGTGGTGGCCTGGGCTAGAAGAACCCTCTCACCCTGAGCCCCAGGGTGGAAAGACAGAGCCTCCACTAACTCACAGCCAATGCATGTTTGCAAACCACGGAAATGGGGGCTTTTGTTCCGCAGCAAAACTTGGTAAGAGCCCACTGATGCAGAAGTGATGTCATGGCCAACCTCAGGTCTTCTGGTCCGTGACTGACACCTACCCCCTGCGGTCAGTCACTTCATTTCGTGGAATGCCATCAGCCACTCATCCACTGCTAAGTGGGATGTAGACACTTTCATGGGATCTGAACACAGGCTGGGCTGCTCTCTTGTGTCGAGACTGCTGGCTCCCCACACAAACCATGGCAGAGGGAGGGGCGTTTTGACCTTGGTCTGAGTTCCATCCCTTGTTCTGGGTTCTGAGGCATTAGGGTGGTAGGTAAGGTGTGACAAAGGTGTCTCCTGGAACAGCCATGACTGTGGACAGGTGAAGAGAGCAGGAAGCAGGGCCGGGCCAGGCTTCTAGGAGAGGGGGTCGCCTGGAAGGACTAAA
Organism: Phocoena phocoena; assembly: GCF_963924675.1. Classification (NCBI taxonomy): domain Eukaryota; kingdom Metazoa; phylum Chordata; class Mammalia; order Artiodactyla; family Phocoenidae; genus Phocoena; species Phocoena phocoena. The sequence continues at coordinate 2,120,296 of NC_089231.1, forward strand.
AGGCTCCGTCCCTGGAGACACGTCCCCCTTTGCTTCCTCTCCCTCGACAGGTCGCCTCTGTTTCTGCTCTGCAGAATAGAAAGCTGGGGCTCAGGCTGTCCTCCTAACTGGTCTCAAACCAAACAGCCGGGGGAGAAGCCCAGCTCCAGCGCTTTCCCCTGCCTATCCCAGCTCCCCCCGCCCTCCAGGGTGAGTTTGAGTGAAAATCAGGGTCCTTCCTGATCTAGAAGCTTCTATGTGAGTTGGGAGGAGGGTGGTTCCCAGGCTCCAACCAGGCTGAGGCTGAGGCAGTTGGTCCTAACATCCCTTGAGGGTTGGTCTGGACCCTCCTCCAAGTGCAGGGAGGAGACAGGGCTCCTTGTCTCGGGCGTCTGCAGTGAAGGAGCCCTAGGCCCAGCTCTGGCCCCTTCCTGGCTCTTCTCTGTCCCGAGCCTGTGGCCAGTCTTGCCGGTGACCCTGCCACCCAGGCCCCTCCTAGCAGAGCCAGCGACACTGTCATTTATTTATTTATTTATTATTTTTATTTATTTATTTTTTGCGGTACGCGGGCCTCTCACTTCTGTGGCCTCTCCCGTTGCGGAGCACAGGCTCCGGACGCGCAGGCTCAGCGGCCATGGCTCACGGGCCCAGCCGCTCCGCGGCATGTGGGATCTTCCCGGACCGGGGCACGAACCCGCGTCCCCTGCATCAGCAGCAGACTCTCAACCACTGCGCCACCAGGGAAGCCCCCCCTTCAAACTATTTTAATTCTTCTTCTGTGCGTGTCACTGGAAGTGGTCTCTGTGCTTGGAGTAACATATTTTTTAAAATTTAAGTTAAGTTAGTTTATTGCTAAACCAGATAAACAAAGAGCTTTATGTAACACATAATAAATTCTTTCTTTCTTTCGACTCTTTTTGAACCCTAAGAGAAGGAAATCTAAGCTGCTGTTATCTGTGTTCGGTAATGAATACATGATACTTTCGTCAAATAGACATTTTTGTTTTACACTAGGTCTGAAGATGCCAGGTGGCTTGTACTTTTTGACGTGCAGTATATCCCATGGCTCAATCTCAGACAGGCTCACTGGACCAAGCTGCGTAGTAAACCTGCAGAATTGAGACGCGAGGCTTTGCAGAAACACCCATGCAAAAGGCCAGCTGGTGTGGGCAAAAACAGAGCCCACAGACAGGCTGGTCATCTCTGCGTCATCTGCTGGGATATTGGAGGTGAACGTGTGGCCTGGAATTGCCAGGACAATGTGTTCCCTTTGACCTCTTTTTGCAAAGATGTCCCTGTCCTGCACACCCTGCAGGGGGTTAAGAGCCGCAGCGCCTATGTGTTTATCCTTCCAGCGGGCCTCTGAGAGAGGCTGATTGGAAGCTGCCTTCTCCCTGGTGAGCAGCTGCAGACGCTGAGCTCCCAAGCCCCAGACAGCGGCACCTTCTGACCCACCCAGGCGTTCCCTGTGGACAGACCCTCCCCGGGGACGACGGCCAGTGCTGTGGCGTGGTCCACATGCTCTGATGTAGCATGTTAGCAGACACCCTAAGCCGGGAACCGAAGCTTTAGTTTATTTTCCATCTGAGTTAGAAATTCTAGTTTATGCCTCTCACGGGTCGGTGAAAGTTCTCATTTCTTTCACAAGGCCTCAGATATACGGGGCAGGGCTGGTCGGATCAAATGCGAACATTTGTTTCCTATGCAATCAAGAAACCCTGTGTAAACATCCTCAGTGTGGAATGCTTCCAAGTCTTCCTTGAGAACTCAGTTTGCTTTTTTTCTCTTCTTTTGGGAGGAATGAGTCCAGTATGGTTGCCAGTACGTTTTTGGATGTATACATCAGCAAGTCTTGGACAGAGTAAAGGGAGAGCTGCAGAGTTCTGGTGCCTGTTTGTTTCCCAGGGACGTGGGGATGTGGCAGGAAAGCCTGAGGATTTTTGAAGAGGTACAGACATTTTCACAGACCAAAGCTCCTACCTGACTCTCAGTCCATCCGTCACGTTCTCCTCAATGTCGTGTTAATTCTTAATTCTACAAGATACGCAAATGGAGGGCTTGGAGAAACTGAACAATGAAATCTTCGCTGAGTACACAGTTAGAGAGTTTCCTGTAACCTCATCCGGTGACTCGGTGATAAAGCTCCTCCGTGGCTTCCCACCCGCGTCTTCACCCAATACTTTACATGTTCGACGGTTGCCTCGGGTTGAGCAAAGGGTTGGGTGGCTTGATGCCGTGGGTCTACCACTCGGTTATGTCACATTTCTTTAAAAGCTCATTTAAATGATGAGTAGAACTGAAAAACTTTCAAATTTCAACGAAACTGCTTTCAGTCCTAAACTTTATTTGTACATTTGAAACACGAGCAATGCTTTTCCTTCCCTCAAGAGGCTGCACAGTTTTGGGGTTTTTCTGAGCGTAGATCGTAAGGCAGGAAAGATCTCTCCCTGCTTCAGCATGTATAACTTCTTGGATATTTCCTTTTTTTTTTTTCCCCCTTGGAATATGTTTAGACAAATGAACCTTCTGGGCCCGCCTTTGCCTCTCTGACACAATGGAGAGCTGTGCCTTGAAGGGCCAAGGAAACGCTTCTCAATCTTGGCATGTAAATTAATTGCTAAATCACAATGCAGTTTCTATGGAATTGCATTCGAATGCAAGATTAATAATGAAGAAATTAATCAAGATTAATTTTATTATAATGAATACCAAAGGATCTAATGATGATTGGCTGCTTGTTCTCGAGAGTGGCCTTATAAATATTCACACTTTTGGTGAATTCCTTGACTTATATCGCATATTTGAGGGAGTCTTTCTTCACTAACTCTATGTGTCATGCGGGAGAGATTTCGGCAGGAGCTTCTCATTTAGGATTTAATTTCCTTGCTAGACTTCCCATCCCTGGAGGGGGTCCGCAGCTAATGAATTGTTGAGAAAATATATGAATTTTATATTTGGAAAATAAAGGTCCAAATGTGAGGAAGGCCTGTCTCTTTTCAGTGATATTTCTCTCATTAAATTAGTTTGACATCTTTAAGAGAATTAATTCACAATGAAATGAGGGATGTTTTGGAAAATGGCAGGGCTTTCTTTCGATCTGAGTTAGTGAGATTATGGCCTGGTTATATTTTAAAGCATCCTTTAAATTTACTCCATGGAGGTCTTAAAACTCTGCATAACACGCAAATAAAAGTGTAAGGGCACTTTCTCCAAAGGTACTATTTTCTGTAGCTCCCTAACTGAAAATGAGACTATTGATAAATTAAAAATAGCATTGGGCTTGAGATGGGTACCAGGATAACTTACTGGTGCATCGCATCCTCGGGCCGCCTGCCCCAGCTCCCTTCAACTTTTGCTGGCCAGCAGCATCTATTTCCCTTCTGTTTCCTCAGCCCCTGCTCAGTCCTCCCCTCTGCAATTATGTCAGCACATCCTTGAGAACATGTTCCCGACATCAGCAAAGGGCCAGAACTAGATGCTGTCTTTTCATTATTATTATTTTGGCAGCTTTATTCATATTTTTTGATGTTTACTCTATACTGGGGTGGAGTTGATTAACAGTGTGGTGTTAGTTTCACATGCAAAGTGATTCAGTTACACCTATACACGTGTCTATTCTTTTCCAAGTTCTTTTCCCATTTAGGTTATTACAGAAGATTGAGCAGAGTTCCCTGTGCTGTACAGTAGTAAGTCCTTGTTTTTCATTCTGATACATTTGATGTTAAGAAATAACCCCCTTCCTTGGAGCTGTCCTTTCCCTTAGTCACCTTTCCTTCCTTGTCTACTCCTTTCCAATTCCATCCCTGGGCTCACAACCTCCTGCTTGCTCCTTAGATGACCTTCCAGGGTTGGGTCTCTTCTTTTCCCTCATTCTTCACATTCTCCGTGGACCCTCTCGCCCTCTGATGGCTGGTGACACTCACACACCTTTTCTGCAGCCTGGTCCCTCCCTGATCATCACGGCAATGACCTATTGATGTCTCACACGTGTCCCTTCACCACGTGTCCCTGTCATCAACTGCTCTGTCCCACCCCTACCCGTTCTTTCATTTGGGTCTTACATCTCTGATTTCCAAATGGTCCAATAGTCTTACCCGGGGTGGAGATACCGATGCCCATGAGAGGGTGCTCCCCCGAAGAGAGTCTGTGTCAACAAAGCCATGTCGTGGGATGACCCTGAGCCTGGAACAAATGACTGCTTTCATTCTTGGTTTAGAACTTCCCGCAATAAACCGGGTTTTCGATGGCTCAACTTCCCTAAGAGCTCGGGTAGTAATCTTGACGTTTTCCCTGGTTACTGTGTTATTGTTTTGGGGGGGAAGGGGTGGGGGAGAAGGGCAACATTTAATTGGGATTATTTGGAAAATTATAAATTATAAATTTTTAATTATAAATTTAATTATAAATTTTAACATTTAATTATAAATTTATAACTTTTTGTAATAGCTAGCAATTTCACACTTCTGTAAAACATTTATTAATTTTCATTCTTTAAATATTGCTATGATTTTTTAAAATGATACAACTATTTTGGAAAATGCAAGACCTCAGCCTATGTTAATACATTGCTTTTAAAATAATTATTAATAACCATTGACTGCCAAAAATTTTGCTAGACAAGTCATATAATTATCTAATTATCTAATCCTCACAAAAGTCTGCTTTTTAATCGCAGTTTGGTATGCATTCGCTGGAGCTAAGGAAGCTTTGATATTTTGCCCAAGGTCTCACTGACAGATAGCCAGGATTCTAGTCTGTCACATTTAAAAACTCTTTGCTTTTCCCACTATAACTGCTGCCTTTTATAGAGATCCTACCAAAAATATCAACTTTTACCTCCATTAACATCAACTTGCCCTGACTGTACTATTTATAAACACAACATTTGCATAATTTTCCAAATGATCCCATGCTCTAGGAGACAAATGTTTTAATAAACTAATTTCAGAGTTTCATGCTTTTCTCATCAACCCTGCTGTAGATAGCAAGTTTTCAGTCTATGGATTGGGGCAATTCCTAGTTTTCCTTCACACTTTTTTTGGCAAATATTAACAAGTTTCAATTTACATTTATACCCCTTTTCGTCAGGAAAAAGTATCAATGTGTAGTGATGTAACACTCGTTGAAGAAAGAAGAGCCCATATTGTGTGCCTAATATATTCCCCGAATATAAATCGAACCAAGATTATTATAGAGCAGCCTGAGTGAAGTCATCTATTTTTTTTTTTTTTTTTTTTTGCGGTACGCGGGCCCCTCACCACTGCGACCTCTCCCGCTGCGTAGCACAGGCTCCGGAGGCACAGGCCCAGCTGCTCCGCGGCACGTGGGATCCTCCCGGACCAGGGCACGAACCCGCGTCCCCTGCATCGGCAGGCGGACCCCCAACCACTGCGCCACCAGGGAAGCCCGAAGTCTCCTATTTTTTAAGCAAGTAATTTTTCACTGGGAGAAAAGAAAGAAGGGCGTGGGTTTGGAGATTAGCTTGCGTGATGGTAAGCAAGAGAGGAAAATCAGACGATGCAGGTGCCAGAGAAGGTTCAGGCAACAGGGGCAAGTAAACAAGTTCTTCCCTCCGGGAGATGTTGGTTAGTTTAATTTTTAAACCAGGTTATTCAATGACAGTCACCTTAATCTGTGGATATTCCACAGCACCGCCCTTTCCGGCCCCAACCTCGACAGAACTAACATTTCCTGGAAATTAAGGCAAAATCTCTCCTGGTTCAGGCTCTCTGGGCCTCCTCCTTACGTTTTATTTCTACAGGTAGCAACTAATTCTCCACCATGGATTCTCTCGAACTGCCATTAAAAGCAACTTAAATTCTGATTAGAAACACAACATAAGAACTTGATCGGGCCTACTTTGGTGGAATTCGTCCTTGTTAAGATGAGGTTGAAAGCTGAGTGGTAGGATCTGTCAACCTCAGAAAACAACCTGCAGTGGAACCTTCTTTATCACGATCTGAAAATAGTTTTCTGGCAAGTTCAGGGGAAGAGAGAGTGAGCTCGCTGAGTAATCCTGCCCCAGAGAAGAACCCCCTTCTTAGTATTTCCACCACCACTTAGGTTCCTAAATCCATCTTTTCCCCAAATGCACACTATTTCCCAAGGAGGCATAACGTAAGAAATGGTTCGGCTTCCAGGCAGGTGATACAATGGGCTTCGCCAGGTGAGCAAAGCTGGGGGCAGAGTCAAGACATAGAGGGGCCACCGGGAAACACGCAAGAGACTTGAGTTTACACACTCTTTTAGTTATATTTTTAAATATTGCGTTCAATATGTTCTGGCAGCTTCCAGACACTGTGTAACGTTAAGTCTCTTAAAAAGTAAGAGGTTCAATTGTCAATCTGAAGAAGTCACGAGTCATATGCCGGAGTGTCCAAAGAATCTAGAAACACAGGGCAAATGGTGTGCTTTTATCAGATTAACAAATAGACCCATCATTTTAACTGTAGGGTACTTTACTGGAGAAGATGTCTAGAGCACAAAGACAAATACACTGAGCTATAATTTGGAAATGTCGTTCGCACACGCCTTAACTTGAGTTTGTCAAATGTCTCCTGACGTTCTGTGCACCCCAGTTAGTCTTCCCTCTGGTGGGAAAATAAATGTAAACAACGTAACAAACACTGTATGACCAGTGGCTTGTGAGTTTTAACTCTCAGTCTTTTACCTACACCTAATTCTAGTTGAAGGGACTTGGATACCACCGTAGACAATGATCTGAAACACCGCTAAGTACCCTCAAGGACAGAACCGCGGGGTCAGGCCAGGCCGCTGGAGCTGATTTGAGGCTGAGGATGACATCTATCTCCATGGCGGCAGCAGCATCTCCCAGGACTGCGGGAGTGAGGGGTGTGGCGGGGTCAGAGGACTCAGCGTGAGTGGAGATGTGTGAATACGTACATCCTGATGTACTTCTCAGATTTTCGGATGAGGAGACAAAGGAGGTTCCGAAAAATAAGGCAGCTGATCCACTTTCTTGCCCTCAAGTCGAGTCCACAGTCATGGGACTCCACTGGGTCAGCACAACTGGTCCCCAAGGAACAAACTCAAGGTTATCATTTTTGCCTCCGACTCTGGACCACAAACCACAGCTGACAAAAGTGGATTCGAATGACTTACTTCTTTAATGCCTCCAGGAGTGTGTATATTACCAACCACAGCTTCTAGAGTTTCAGATCCAAGGAAGCAGCCTCTCAAAGGTGAGACCTAAGTACCATGTTCCTGAATCCCGTGTGAGCCGTCACTAGTCTCAGCCCACATCCTAAAAACAGGAAACCGGGAATCCAAGGGCTCCACCTGCGTCTGGCGACTGTTGTATGGACTTTCACATAATACTGAGAATCTCCCAGCCTGCCTCACATTATAGATGCAGGCATTGTGTCAAAGTCTAAACAAACCACGAAAAGGACCACATTTAGTGGATTTTAAAGCAGTGTTGGGCCAAACACGTTTCTCTGGTTGAGCCAACGTCAGGTCTGCCCCTAACTTTACAGACCAGGTACAAAGGTAACCCGCTCTGCTGTATCTCTGCATCGTAGAATTTAGATATCAAGACAAAAACCTAACAAATAAAATACATTCTATTGCCCCACTTGCTGAAGGCGGACCAGGGAGACAAAGTATTACCTGGGGGCTGGTGGGAGGTGAGAAATTTGGTCAGGCTTCTATCCCCCAGGATGAGGGTCTTTCTTTCTCCCTGACTTAGCAAGATGCTTGCTGCACTGGGGTGAGGGGCAGTGTGCAGGCCTAACAAGGATGGAGACTTAGGGCTCAGGGTTTGGTCAGGGGGGTGGTCAGGGAGGATCACCGGTCAATTGTGAGCCCAGATCCAATACGCAGCCAGCTTCTGATTCCGTGGTTCCGGTGGCGGGGGGGCGGGGCTCCAGGATGTGTGTTTCTGGCAGGGTCCCGGGTGATTCCCCGGGGATCAGGCTTCGGAGGTGACTTTGTCTGAAATGCTGAATCCTGGTTTTGCTTTTGGGGTCTGCTGTGGGCTTCATCGTGATACTGATTTCAGGTATGTAGAGTGGATGGGAGATGCTCCACGGCAGGGCCGGCAGGTGGGGAGAGCACTGCACGCTTTCTCTCCAACCTTCACTCCTGTGGGTCAGACGGGATGGAAGGGACATGCTCCCCCTGCCCCCTGCCAGCCCCACCCCATGTGTCCCTTCCACAGACACTGGATGCTGGACCGCAGACTGAAAGGTCAGCCCCTTCCCGCCTCCCCTTCTGCATGAGGGAAAGTTCACTGTCAGAGACAAAACTGAGGGGAAATTCTCTAAAGATCTTTTGATGGAAGCAGAACACAGTTTTATTTCAGTCAAGTGATCTTTATTTAGTCAAACTGGGGAAATCTTTACTGAATCAAGTGTTTGTGTTTTTAAAAAGTTAGCTTAAGCTAAATATACCATTTGATCATTGGAAATTGAAAGCAAATTCAATCTCTAGAGAATGGAGGCAGTCACTTGGAAAGAATAATCACTCTATTATAAACATTTTAATATAAAATATTGAGAAGGAAATAAAAATATTTAGACCTAATACTGGTTTTCAAGTGTCTTCCGCATAGTCTTCTTTTCTCTTACTCTTCTTTCTTTCTGCATGCGTGGTTAACAAAACAATTAGTATCGACCGAAAGGATATGCACTTATATTTTAAGTGCCTATCAATACTGCACATCTAAGCATGTAATGTACTAACAGGATTTGCGGAGGACACGTACAGCGCAGTGGCTCATGTCCACAGAGGCAAGTAGGCGGCCAGAAAGGAGAGCTTCCCACTGTACATGGGGACAGGGTACCAGCTGGTTGTGGTGAACACATGGTTATTTCCGTCTAGGGGCCACATTACCTCAGGACAATCGGAATAGACGGTCAGGTGCAAGGGACTCAGTGAAAGGACCCTGCAGCTCCGGAGGCTTGAGAAACGTGCTTCTATGTACCCCATTCTAGCACATCCCTTTCTGCAGCACAGAATGGTCCAACTGGACGAGTCTGGGGAAACTCCAGATGTGACAGAGGGGAGGTAGGGAAGAACACCTTCTCCTGGACTCTGAAATGTGCTGCTTCCCCTAATCTCTGGCCATCATAATTTCCAATGTTATGAATCATTACTTATTGATCGGCCTAAGTGCACTTCTTGTTCTGTGATAGCAGAGCACGATCCTATCTGCTTTCCAAGCCTCGTGTCTGGATGAGGCCTATGTAAAAAGCTATCTTTAGCTTCCGAGATTAAACGTAACGCCTCACAAGGCATTGTGTTTAGGGGTAGAAATATCACACCGCTGATGTGGCCTCGGCTTGCGTATAAACGAAGCAGGGATCAAGTGTATACAGGTTACAAAACTGTTAGCGCTGATGGCTTCTGAGGACAGTGGCGGGCCATGACTCCTGCTCTGTCCACATGTGCCCCTTGGAAATGAAGTTTCTTAGCTGATGTCCTGTATCACGACTTACAGCGGTTTTCAGCAAAGGGGTTACATAGTTCCACTGTACTCTAAGCATGATCTTCCAATTGATTCATTTGGTTTTCTTGTACAACTACACAAGAGTTTTTGTTGTTTTTTGTTTTTGTGTTTTTTTTGCGGTACGCGGGCCTCTCACCGCTGCGGCCTCTCCTGTTGCGGAGCACAGGCTCCGGACGCGCAGGCTCGGTGGCCATGGCTCACGGGCCCAGCCGCTCCGCGGCACGTGGGATCCTCCCGGACCGGGGCACGAACCCGTGTCCCCTGCATCGGCAGGCGGACTCTCAACCGCTGTGCCACCAGGGAAGCCCCTGCACAAGAGTTTTTGACATGAAAATGCTGTCCTCATTCTATGGAAGCGTAAAACTGCTTGGTTAGCCCTAGAAATTAATGGCCCCATAATAGGAGGAAGCATATAATGGGCTGACCATTTACTCTCAACAAGTGGATTCTACTTTTAAATTACACACATTTATAGGCAAAAACAAAATAAAGTGAAAACAGACATACCACACACACACACACACACACACACACAGCCCAGACACTCTTAAAAGGAGCACGCACGTACATTAAAATGTCCAAAATGATGTCAGGGGCCAGTGTGCTGATGTAGGGGTCCCAGCTGATCATGGGAACGGGACACTCTGGTTCTGGCTTGCTCTCACTGGTTCCAGCAAACGTCACTCTCATTCAATCAGCCCTTTCCATAACGATGGATGCCGTTGAATCCAAATGAAAGCTTGTTAATCATTGGCACATTGATCTCTTCCCAATACCTTCCTTCCACGTCTTCTTCGGCCCGTGAGAACATGATGAAACTTGTTTGGCAGAAGGAAGAGGGATGGGGATTTCAGAGAGTGACAGGAAGAGATCAGAGAGCTGGAAGATGCGGGTCTACTGGGAAGTGGAATCGGGAAGAGAAAGGTCATTGTCTAAGATGAGAAGGAGGCTTCCTTGCAGAAGATTACGGCCAAGGATTCACTTAATCAGCCGGGCAACCTGGAAGGGAGGGGGTGCTTTTCAAGACGATGATTCTGGCTGTTCTTAACTGAAGATGCTGACGAGGAAACATCCCAGGTGCAGAGCAGGCAGGACCCCGACTACCCTCACGGCTGGAAGGCAGAGCCGTGGAAACCAGAGCTTCTCAGCTTCTTGGATGCCAACTGCCCGGCTCTTGTGAAAATTGCCCGTCTGGGTCAGAAGCTCTGGGTGGGGCATGAAATTCCACTTGTCTAACCCACCCCAAGGTAGGTGGATGCTGGTGGTGCCAGGACAACAATTTGAGTAGAAGGGCCTGACTACTCGAGAGAAGGAGAAAACGCAGGTCTTAAACATAAACCTTTAAGGAGACGTACAGACACAACCATCTTCTAGACTAAGATGATTCACGGCAGTGCTGCCACTGACGTTAACACGGAAGTTTAGGCTTATGTGCTACAGTTACTTAAGTTTAAAGATCAAAATATTTTACCAGCTCCATTTTATTCATTTTTATCTCCCTTTAGCTCAAGGGCAAGACTTCCCTAAAAACAAAATGAATTACTAATGGAGAAATTTACCCTTAGCCTGTCATTTCTTTCTAACATGCAGGAAAATGAGGATTTCCTGTGCTATGAACGTCTTAGAAAAGCGTTTCGGAAGGTGTACCCATCACCGCTACAAACTTTAATGTGCCTGTTTATGGAGTTCAAAATATATTTCTTGCTTAAAAGACCGACTCTCTTGAAGAATATGTGGCCACAGAATTAGGAAAGAGACGGAACTATATACATCGCGGTAATTAAAAAAACACAAACTCTACTTTGGGAAGAATTTTTGATAGGAAAAATGTTTGATGTAAAATATAAAGGATCAGAAGTGGTATTGACTTTTGTTATGGAGGCTCAGAATATTTGGGGGGAGTAATATATAATGCATCCTCTTTTGTAAACAATGAAGGACGATGTTTCTCAATCTCTCTCTCTCATTTGAAATATAGTTGAATAATGCAGGGGTTAGGGCACCAACCTTCACGTGGCTGAAAACTCAAGTGCAACTTTTGACTCCCCCAAACCTAACTACTAATAGTTGTTGACCAGACGCCTCACCGATAACATAAACAGTCTACTGACACATCTTTTGTATATTATATGTGTTATGTACTGTATTCTCACAGTAAAGTAAGCTAGAGAAAAGAAGCCATTATTAAGAAAAACATTAGGAAGAGAAAATACATTTATAGTACCTACATGCATCTATGAAAAAAATCCATGTGTAAGTGGACACGTGCATTTCAAATCCTTATTGTTCGAGGGTCAGCTGTAAGTATTCAGGGAGAAACTCAGCACTGAGGATGGACGTCTGTCCGGGCACGTGTGTTGTGAATGTCTGAATTGAACACAGAAACACGACGGGGATTTTCTCTTGACCCTTTCCCGGTCTCCTTTCCCTGCACTGACTCTGAGTCACTCCTCTCTCCTGGGATCCCTGCAGCCCACCCCTTGCCCAGTTTGCCCAGGCGGTGGTCCAGAGCTCCGGGGGTGACCGGGAAGTGGTCACGAGAAACTCCACTGGAGAAGGAGCCGTGCATCCCAGTCCCCTGTGCTCTGGCTCTCCAAGGCTCATGGCTCTATGCGAGCCCACACGAAGTGGGTGGGACACGTGTTTTGACAGATGTGGCAGCTTGAGATGCGCAGGCAGCTGGGTATAAATGCAGCCACGTAGAAGGTCCTCGGCTGTTCCAGTCTGTGCCCCGTCAAACTGGTACAAATCATCTGGACTTGTCTTGAGGAGGCCAGGGAGGGGGAACCTGGGTGCAAATGAGGGGTCGTGGCCACTCCGTGACCCGGCCTGTGTCAACAGACAAGACCAGTGTCAGGCGGGAATCGAATCAAGATGGATGGGCATCTCCGGGCACTGCTTTGCCTCACTGGACCCAATTTCATTAAACAGCGAAGAGCTGGTGAGAAAGATGAATAGCGCAGCACTGCCGTAGGGGCGGAAAAATACACCAGAGCAGCTCACAAATAGACGGGAGCTTAGGAAAGCATCGGCCCGGCTGGACGCTGGTCCTAACATCTTCTTAAGGAGAAAGGAGCACAGTCACCTGCTGGCCAGGTACAGCACTTGGTGCCCAAGGAGAGAGAGGACGAGGATGGTAAGGGCGAGCCTTCCGACGCCCAGGCCAGGGACTCCTGTCTCTGAGGCCCCTCAAGCCTTCCCTCAAGGTTCATAATTATTTTAATCAAGTGTATCCTTATTCTTAATTCTCGGTACGCCCTGCTCCGGAATGAAGTCGCTGGTTGCATCCACGTGTCCCCGGCTGTCCCTGATTCACTCCGCTCTGCCATAAGACAGCCCCTTAAAACGCACTCACACTAGTGCAGTGTTAAAGGTCGGGGGCCCCTTAAAACGCACTCACACTAGTGCAGTGTTAACAGTCGGGGGCCCCTTAAAACGCACTCACACTAGTGCAGTGTTAAAGGTCTGGGCCCCAGGCACGTCCGAGGCCATCCGCTCCAGGGTCCACCCGGGGAGGGTCTACCAGGCCCAGCCCAGGGGCTGGTGAAAGCCAGGTTCGGAGCCCTGAGCCCCCGATGGAGGACTCGCACCTTCTTTCCCTGGAAAGTGGCTGGCTCTTCATTACATATACACAGATCTTTGGGAAGCTAATCGGGCTATCAGGGTAATTTAGGACTTTTCATAAGCAAAATTGCTTTCAGCGTTTCACGGAAACTCCCGCAGAGCTCATCTCTGGGGCTTGCGGACCTCGGTAACCCAAGCCAGCTCCTGGCCTGGTTATTCCTGTTCCCAGGCAGACGCACAGCACCCTTGGGGACTGAGGGGCAGTGTGATTTGACAGTGGGCCTCGCTGTCACGCGTGGAAATCGCCCTAACCAGGTGACTCGGGCACACGGATGCAGCCGCCTGTGGACTGGAGTCAAAGGTTCCTGAGCACCAGCTCTGGGCTGTTTTCTACCTCTGCCTCTTTTCGGTTTTTTAAACTTTTTTCCAGCTTTACTGAGACATAACTGCCATAGGACATTGTACACAGAGTTATGACAATCAGGAGACTCTGATGGTATGCAGTTTTCTTCTTAAGTAATCTTAGATCCAGAACTACATACGAATAAGTGATCAACATTACACTTGACCTTATGAGTAAAGCACATGCCAACCAGCCCCACCAGGCTCCTGAAGCAACATGGCGTCTCACGCCTCCACAGCATGACTCAGATGTGGGCTGGACGGGGACCATGTTGGCATGCTGGGGAAGAGAGGGACATAGCTGAGCCACGCGTGGACGGGGACGCCCCCTCCAGCTCTCCCCAGCCTCTCCCTGCAGCATCCTCCGTAGCTGTGTGCTCTTATCCCCCTAAAACGGAAACTTCATCCTGTCCAAGTCTGAATCCCACGCTGGCTCAGGCCGCCAGGGCTGGGAGGCTCCCTGGGGCCACTTCATGGTGCAGGTGGGAAGCCGTCCGCCCCCAGGAGCTCGTCTGCACCAGGTGATGGGAGAAGCCTGCCCCAGCTTGGGGTCCAAGGTCAGGACAGGCCCCAGGGTGAGAGCAGAGGGGGCCTGGGGGCCCCAACGTCAAGGCTTTTGTTGGAGACAATCTGCCCGCAACTCCCAAGGGCTGACCGGGGCCCACGTGCCCTTTCACGACTGACCCTGTGTCAGTTTCCTGATCTTTAAAATGGGCACAAGGAATATTTAAAAAGAGAACTGAATAAATGTAAAGAATTTAGCGCAGTGCAGGCGGCCCACGAGGGCAGCTCCTCCCCACATCACCCCCTCTTACAAATCCTGCCCCTTCCAGAGCCAGTGGTTTCACAACAGGACGACGCTGGAGTCTCAGCAAACACTGGTCCCCGTCTCCGCCGCCTTCCCTTCTCCAGAATGAATCCTCCAGTGTTTATTTTCCTCCCCTTTTTGTGTTTTCCTCGGAGGTGGTGCTTACCCAGATTCCAGTATCTATAAAAACGCTTCACAATTCATTGATTATAACCACGTCTGACCACACTCTCACGTGAGACTGTCATCTCTCATCTTTGTAGCATAAAACCAGGGTTCAATTTACTGTTTACTAGGATGGAAGAGTGGACAATATTTTTAGTAAGAAGTTCATGTGTTTTAAAAATCCAGTCTTAAATGTCTACAGAGAAACCACTAGACACGCCTTTTGGCTCAGGGTAGAAGCACCCTTATTCCCACCTCACCCTACCCCCCCAAAATTTCATTTTTAACACCCTGGAGCGGCCACCATTAGAAACTCATTTCTTTCAGCTAAGAAATTGCTCCTGTTAAAATGCAAAAATCCTAAGAAACTTCACACATTAAGTACTTATCAGTACTTAACATCTCATCAGGATTTAGTTTATCAGATCTTCTTTATTAAAGACCTAGCAGCTCCTGTGAACCCAGGGGACAGAAACTTCTCAAGGGCAGGGGCTTGGCCTCTTTCAATGCAGGGCATGGCCAAGGAAGAAATAGGTATTTATTGAATGAATGAGGGATGAATGAATGAATGAACAAACGAATGACTCCATGTCGTAAATAGTAAAACAGAAAGAGCCCGAGCTCCTGCTTCAGTTTGGTCGTGGATTAATAAGAATAATGGGAAGTTCTTTCCATGTACATAGCAAGAGTAATTTACAAATCGCTTTGGGAGAAACCTGGGCCTTTCCTTCTCAAAGCATGGGATAGGCAGTTCGGTCCTCACTTTGGATATTAGGACTTTGGGGCTCCTGAGACAAACGCGCCCCCTGATTTTTAGCCTGGTTGCAGCCAGACACGGAGCCCCTCCTCCCTCGGTGGGGGGCACGGGGGTAACACGAAGGGCCTTTGAGAGGAAGGCGCTGGGCATGCAGTGGAGCCAGGCCACGCTGGCTGTGACGTTTTTAGTGTTTCAGGCAAAGCACAGTTTTTTAATTTTAGTGAGTATCTAGAAGAACTTACCTTAAAGGTCAGTGGGACCAACCTCAGGAATTCCGTGTTTTCTCCCAGGAGAGGAAGAGGTGAGAAGAGAAGCAAAACCATAAACATCGGCCTTTCGAGCTGCATGTGACCGAAACTGTTTGTGTGGGGTCCTGTCTCACTTCCCACTTCCCCTGCACACCCAGCAGGGCCCAAAATCAATGTCAAGGACATGCATGTCATCCACGGCCACGCACTTGGAACCCGATTATTTCTAATTTCTTGGTAAATTTCAAAATCCCTAAAAGTCGTGTTGAAACGGACTTCCTCGTGGCGGCAACAAAAAGCTCCATCACCCTTGGTGTCACTCATCTCACTGGTTCCCTTAAAAGGATACAATGGATCCCGTCTTTCCCTTTCTGTGTCGAACCTTCCCCGCTCCAAAAACATAAAACATCTATCTGCTGACAGAAAAAGAAAGCTCTGCCTGGAAAGGCAGAGTGGATTTACCCCCAGAAAGAAGTAGGTTTCTGAAGGCAAGCTTTCTAGGAAGAGGGTAGGGCCCCTGCGGAGAAGAGGGAAGGGGTGGAGCAGGCAGCAGGTGGGCACCTGGGCCAGGTGAGCTCGGCCAGGACAGAAACTCCAGGGCGAGCGGCCCGGGAGGGAAGGGCAGCAACTAAATACTGCTGGCTCTTAGATATTTCTTTCTCTGAGTTCTGATCATGTTGTAAGCCTCTGAAGACAAATTCTCTTTGGAGTGGGTGTGGTTTTAACGCGAGTAACAAAACAACTCCACCCGGCTGGGAGCCCTGGAATCTTAGTTGGGTATCGTGCTGGGTGGTGCGCACATGACCGTTTTCCATAAGGGCCCACTGCTTTTGTGAGCCTCTCAAAAGGATCCATGATTTTTCTTTTTTAATTTTAAGAGGTGACTTGAGCAAAAATTGATGTGTATGGGGCAGCATCCCATCTAGCAGGTAGAAGGGAGCTCCAAGGAGCCGACAAAATAAAACACTTTTATAGCCAGACGGAAGCTAGAGCAAAGTTGTACTAGGCCAAAAAAGCAAGTTGGTTATTATGAGGTTACTTTTCTTTTCTTTATTCATTTTTAAATTTTATTGAAGTATAGCTGATTTACAGTGTATGCAAGGATCCATGATTAAAACTCACATACAAACAAACAAGTTTCACTAAATGTGGGATGTTTAAAGGTTCTACTTTACCCTAAGCTGATTGGCTGACTTTTGCTAAAAGTTATTAATAAAAATTAACTAAAAGTGCTATGATTTAGGAGCTCTCAGTGTAACCTTTGTTTCCCGCCCCCCGCTCCGGGCTGTAAGCCAGCGAAGGCCAAGAACATTGCTCCAGTCAATCTTGTGTGTATCGCGATGCCCCTTCACAGGATATGTATGCATCGCAGGACACGGCCTCCTCGGATACCCCTACCCCCCGACCCCCTTACGGAGGTAACGCAGACGGCTGGTTTCTACCTTCTTCATGACGTTTCACTTAGGCCTAAACTCCTTTCGGGGGCAAAGCCCCAAACCCTAAATTCACCGCAGAGCCTGTGTGAACGTTGGTCGGGACCCGTTCCTTGCAGGTGAGGACTTTCGTGTGGATGTGAGTGGACAGGCCAAGGGCAGGGGTCCCCGCTTCCAGGGGAATCTACCTCCACCCCTGAACTTTGCTCCATCTACTGCCCTCAGTTAAATCCCCGTTCTATGCGCTGTTTAAAAACATGAAAACAAAACTTAGCAGGATGTGAGCACACATCCCTTGCAGTCTGTGAGCAGAATCCCGCCCCAGTAAGCAGGAACAGCTCTAGCTGGGATGCTGCCCTCAAGACACACGTGGGCGCCCAGTGCGGCTCACTAGCCCATCAGTCTCCATCTATGGGCTGGCCCGGTGCCCTCTCGCAGGTCGCTGGGCCCCAAGACAGGGCTGCCAACAGCCCTCGGAGGCAGGCAGATTCCAGAGCAAGGCCGAGAAGTGTTCTCCACGCCGCTGGAATATGTGAACACTGGGCACCCACATGGCTGACCTCTCCTGAGGGGGGGTCCACTTTCACCCATGGAGACATTGAGGTTTTATTTATTTATTTGTCTGCTTTTTCCTTTAAATCTCTTTGCCCTCCCACCCTCCTTTTTGTTAAAAGATCACTTCCACCCTTGGAATGTGTGAAGTAGATCACCAGAAGCACAGAAAAACAAACACCATGTGAAACAGATGTTTCTCTGTTTAATCAAGGGACCGTATGATACCTTGTGGCATTAGTGGAGGTGTCAGAACTGCTGAAATGAGCTATGATGTCATGTGTAAAGGTGAAGATATAAAAAGACAGCTGAAGTCAGTGCATTTCTTCAGAGCTGAAAGAGAATACGTTTCTTAAGAATTACTAAATGTCTTCAAGGAACAGAATTCTAACTCATGGGTTTGGTTTTCAACCAGGAAGGCTAGGCCACAAGGGGGTGAGTGATTAAACTTCATAGGCCATCTACCCCTGGCTGAGGGCACGTCCAGCCATCGGGCCCGTCCACTGCCCACCCTCATGGGCTCAGACAACACTTCCAATCTTTTGTAGTTTTGAAACTTGCTTCCAAAAGCCACTTCTTCCTATAAACAATCTTAGCATTTAAGGTGAGAATAGCATATTATCACTCAAGAATAGCAAGTAACATTCATGGGGAGAATATGAGAAAAAATTGGCTTTGGGAAAAGCAATTAGTAAGCTATTCAGCCTTAAAATTTGTCAGATTCTTAGGAAACATGTAATAAATGCTTAAGATGAAATTCTTAGTGGAAAACGCACATACAAATTATGTGTGTGTGTGCGTACACTTGCCTATGTGGTGCTCGTGTGTGAATTGAGATGGGCAGTAAATACTCCAGGCTAAATGGAGCTGTATCAGAGTGTTTGGGTTTCTTAAAGCTAAAACGTGATATTAAAAAATCACTTTAGAGAGACAGCCTACCTTCCTTTCTTCCCTAAGAAAATTACAGTAGTCAAAATTTAGTGGGGAAAAAAAGGAATTGCTGTATGATTGTGAAAGTCTTGTAAACCTATCTTAAATTTGTGAGATTATAATCCTGCAGATTTTGAATTCAATTCAGCCGTGAAAAAAAGTACTAGCTCCAGGCCTGAATGACGACAGCACAATGAGGAAAGAACCAGAACAGAACGGGAACCTAGTAGCTCTAATATTTCTTTACATCTGTCAAACAGGGTCTTTAATCTATAGGAACGTCCAAGGTTTTAATTTCACACTTCATAAAATCATTTATCCTTGAACATGTGTTTAAGTGATAGTATTACAATATTTACGGGGCAAATCAACAAAAAAAAGTCATGGTCAAAGTAAATAACTCAAATGGATTTGACCATTTTAGGGCACGGAGAATTGACAATGTTAATTTTAAAAACAGAAGATTAAAGACAAGGGATGTGACCTTCAGCACATTTGCATCTTGGAAACTCAGTTTTCTCACCTATAAAATGGGGATAATACTACCCACTCTGCAGGTTTATCTCACAAATTAGATGACTCATTCCTTCATTCAGCTAAGATTTATCGAGTCCCTATTATGTGTCAGGCAGTCTTAGAGATGCAGCCCTTCCAACTGCGGAAAAGGCTGACAAGGTCCCTTCCAATGTGGGGCTTGCTCCCTGGTGGGGAGACAGACCATGAGCCTGCTGCCAGGGACGCTGGCAGAGGATGCGGGCAGTGCCTGGTACTCTGAGAAGTGGAGGCTGGGCTGGGGACCCTCCTTGGAGAGGCTGGCTCTGACGTGCAAGCCCAGCATCCCTGCTCCCAGCTGCTGGGCATCAGTTATGCGGCAAGCGCGGCCATGAGGAGGGGGTAACACGGGCGTCCCCAGGACCCCCATCTCATGGAGGAGGTAGATTGGCCAGGAACAGACAGTGGAGGGAAACTGAGTTTCCCAGGGGCCACCCCTCGTCTCGTGTGAAAATAACATTTTGTTATACAAGCAATACTTCTGTCGAACAAAATCGTCCCTTGCTTTTGCCATTGGCTCACCTTTTGTATGGAAATCATTCAAGGGTTGTGGCATCTGAGTGCCCTGTTCCTTGAGGCAATCAGTGTCGCAGGGACCTCCAGCCCTGAGCCCATTTGGCGGTGCCGTGCCTCGCCTACTCCCAGGCCGCAGGGGCCTGACTTTCGAACCGCCACGTAATTGCTGCAGCTGATGGCAGCGATTCCTCCACCTGGCCGTCCCGGCTGGAGCCCTCGTTAGACGATTCCATGCTGCTGCGTGCTGCCCCTTCCGTTCGTAGGCCTGGTCTACACGGCGGTTAAGTGATGCTGGCGATAAACATGTTTAATAGGGTTTGCTGCTCTCGGGTTCACTGAGCAGGGACACGCTTTGTTTTTGCTAGGACAGAAAATGGCGTTAAATTGGTTTATTTATATGGGGTTGTGGAACAGACTCCTCAGATCTGTTCTACCTTAGGGACGGCTAATAGAACGAACGAGGGGATCTGGAGTCTAAATTGGGGACCAGTGTCCTGCAAAATGGTTTCACAAGTTTCATGGAATTTTTTTTTCAAATTTCAGATACTTTTTTTAAGAAAAAGGAGAAAAGAACCACCAAGTACTATTGAAAATTAGAACGCTGCTTTGTCCAACTTGAGCAAAACGCACATAGTGAAGACACGCAACACACAACTCCATAGACACACAGCCTCATAGACACACAACACATGACTTCATAGACACACAACACATGATTGTCATATACATGTATTCAAGAAGAGCCTATGGAGTGGATCTGACAGCCAATTTGGAAGAAGAAATAACACGAAATATCAGATTTTATGCTAGAGTATGGGACATGCAACTCAGGAAACAGCATGGTTTTCAAATGAATGAGAACTAGTCAGCCAGCTAGCCAGCCGCCTAAAAAGAGAACCTTGTCATCTGGCGAGCCCACAAAGGTAGGTAGGTATGTTGAGCGATTTTCTATCACAGGAGGGGAACTAAACCCGGACTAGAGGGAAGAATTCCTTGAAATGCCTGGTTGGCCCGTGCTGTCATTTGTGGCCAAAACTCCCACTCATCCTCCCAGGGTCCCTCATCCTAGTGCCCCACTCTCCTCCAGCACAAATGCCAATGACAGCCGCTAGGGCTGATTTAGATGCGAAGATCAAATGCTGCTCTGAAGAGCGCAGCTTGTTACACATTTACAAACATCCCTTAAAATATCATGACATCGTAGTAGGATTAAAAACACTGAATCCTGCCGTGACCTTTCAGCAGACGAAAAAAGTTTAACCTTGAAGCAAAATTGATATTGAGAGTTGCCTGTCTCTTAATTTAGAGCTCTCTGGTACTTGGACAAAATGTAGTTATTACTCAGCCATAAAAAAGGAATGAAATAATACCATCTGCAGCAACAGGGATGGACCTAGAGATGATTTTGCCAAGTGAAGTCAGTCAGAGAAAGACAAATATCACATGATATCGCTTACATGTGAAATCTAAAAATTAACGATGAAAATGAACTTGTTTACAACAAAGAAACAGACTCGCCTTCAAAAATAAACTTATGGCTACCAAAGGGGAAATGTGGCGGGGGCAAAAATTAGGAATTGGGGATTAACATATACAAATTACTATATATAAAATAGATAATCAACAAGGACCTGCTGTACAGCACGGGGAACTCTACTCAATATTCTGTAATAACTTATATGGGAAAAGAATCTGAAAATGAATGGATATATGTACAAATGAATTTACTTTGCCGTACAACTGAAACTAACACAACATTGTAAGTCAACTATGCTCTAATATAAAATAAAAATAAAATTTTTTAAAATGTAGAGTGATTTTTCTTAACTTTTGTGACTCCCGAATCCATTGCATTAGGGCAATTTAAAACTGGGTATTGTGACCCCACACTCTGTTGCTTAAATTTTGACCCTTCATTCCAGACTGAAGCATGGAAGTCTCCCCATGCCCGGCTCTGACGATGTGTGTGAACAAGCTAGGCGAGAAAGACCCCCTAGCAAGAGGGATTAGCAAATAATATTTTAAGTATATTCAGCCAGTTTATCCTATGTTCTGTCGACTCACAGCTGACCAGTAACTTTTAGAAATCAGAGGCTAAGCACGTCCTTGCAGAGAGGCTGTGTTTCTCTGGTTTTCCAAAGCTCGTGCAGAGAGCTAAGATACAGAGGTACACTGCTAGAGTGAAAACACATTCATATTTCCAAAAGGAGGGGGAAAAAGACAGCGAAAGCTCCCCAAACAACGGCGTTCCTTGTGACAGCAACTCTTTCTTAACAGCCTCGAGTGTTTAACATATTGAAACAGTTCATCTTCCTCCCATGAACTTTAATAACTCCGCCAGGTGAGAAGCCGCTCTCATACTTCTTCATGCTGTCTGTTCCCCACCGTATCTGCTCTGATGTACGCATCTGGCCAAGCCCACGGCCGCGGCGCGGGAGCCCTGCGCACAGTTATTGCCATCATCAATAACCTGTCGGCCAGCCCTCCATTTCTCACCCTCCTCTTACCCTTCAACCTCTAATCAGAGCTCTTTGCCATGATCACTGATCAATACACAGGGGCACCTGTTCCCTTAACTCACCCGCTAAAGTAACATGACAAGGGGACAGATATGATTTTGACCGGACCCTGTTGAGTAACAAGAAACGGATCTGGAAATTTTCCCTTTGGGGCCAATTTATAGAGAAAACCAATTTTTACACTTGGGACTCATCTCTTTCTTTGCTCACTAGCCATGATACTTGGAAATAAATACAAACCTTATTGGGTCGTACGTGAACAAAGTATTAGTTTAAGAAATTCTATTATTTTTTTTTTACAACTGTGATTATTACTTGGAAAAACTAAATAAAAACTGAGCTGGTAGATTAAAAGAGAAAAGAAATTCTATTTTTTCTGCGTATCTCTAAATAAAGATGAGTTAGGGGGAAAACTCCAATACTGTACCTTTCCCAAAAGGCTCCTAAATACACATATACTCTCAAAACTAATTTTGGGAATTCAATTTCATGATTTTATTTGCGAAATTTTCTTTCTAAATGTTAACATTTTTATATTAGGATGGTAAAGATGAATGATTTTGTCATAATTTTGAGGCATGGACTTAAAATTTCATTATTAACCAAAGCATCGTTCATATCTTTGTCTGCAGGAAAACATACACTAGAATGGCCTGGCTTCTGTCCTCCCACTTCAGCCTGGACTGTCTGAAGAGCTCTTTGCTTACCATTTACACACCTGGTTATGTATAGTAGAAACAATTTTAAGTGTTGAACGTGGTAACACAGCACAACAGTTTTGAAGGAAATACTCTAGTCAAATATAGTCAGGTTTCTTCATGAAATTGATACACGAGAGCAAGGACACAATGAAATAATATCTTGGTAGATGTGAGGTTGGTCCTTAATGACACAATGGTCACACTGGTTGTGTGTTGGGGAATATACGCCCAAACTCCATAGCAAAGACCCTAGAAATAGCTTAACTACTCCTGTACCAATCCCGTATGTCTGGGGTCTGTGCGTACACATACAATCCAGTCACGCCTAAGTCTTACACCATAATTACTGTGAAATTTGCATGTCCCATTATTACTAATATTTATAAATGTTACAACATCAAAGAGATTAATCAAAATGCAAAGGACATAGAGTAAAGAAACGGCAACATCTTGGGTTGTAATTTTTCAAACTATGTACTATATCGTTGCTCTTCCCCCAACAAATTAGTCTTCTGCAGGAAGCATGGAAGAAATGACACGACTAAGCTAAGGACATTTTTTTACTTCCTGCTGGCTTGCTTTTGGTTTGAGTTGTTAATAGTGTGGAACATTACTAGCTTTATCAATTTCTCAGCATTTTTAAAAGCAAATACTATCTTTTGAACTTTTTACA
Source organism: Phocoena phocoena (assembly GCF_963924675.1). Classification (NCBI taxonomy): domain Eukaryota; kingdom Metazoa; phylum Chordata; class Mammalia; order Artiodactyla; family Phocoenidae; genus Phocoena; species Phocoena phocoena. Next base: position 2,143,564 of record NC_089231.1, read on the forward strand.
AACTTCTCTTTTGGTGTTAATGCAAAGCTCTACCCTGGTCTCTTGTGCACAAACTGAGAAGGAAATGCCATAAAGGGGTTCTGGGAAGCGCTGAGCGGCCCCTGGGACCGTAAACTACTATGAGGCCAGTGGGCATCATTGCCTTCCCACGTGTCTGTGTTTGAAATCCACTCGGCTTCTTATAACCCATTAGCTTATTTTATGACAAATGATTGAAAGAAATCAATTTCTAGAAATATAAAGAGCACCTCAACTTATACTGAGACTCTGGGATTGTAAATATTACAAGGTTAACACTGATGAGAATGTAAAGGGCTGTTTAAAACCATCCCTCTTCTGTTTAAGCAACACTAATTAATCATAGCATTATTATCAACACATTGAAATAAAACCCTTCCCCTCAGCTTAAATGTCCTCATGGATCATCCTCCTGGCTGAGAAATAAAGATCTTCCCCACTAGGCAAGCTGATAAGAAAATGATTGCAAGGGGTCCCTTGCATATATCGCATATTCAAGCAAACAGTCCCCGTGATCATAAAGATGGGTCACTTCAGAACGCACTTGAATTTTGAGCTTAGATTCAATGCCAGTGTACAAAATTCAAAAAATTTTGATTCATATTGCAGACTATTCTAAATTAAGCACGGGGTTTAGATTCTTTGCCTACGGTAGCATCCTATTTTTTAAAGTGACACTTCAATTTAAAATGATACCATGTATAAAATAGGTAACTAATGAGAACCTGCTGTAGAGCACGGGGAACTCTACTCACTGCTCTGTGGTGACCTAAATGGGAAGGAAATCCAAAAAAGAGGGGATGTATGTGTACGTAGAGCTGATTCACTTTGCTGTACAGCAGACACTAACACAACACTGTAAATACTTCAATAAAAATTCAAAAAATGAAAGTGTAAAGAACAGCCAAATATTTAATTTAGCATAAAAATATGACAGAACAAAACACCACAGTTACTTTTTCTCTGGCATCATATATGTGCGTACCTTTCAAAATTTTATGTAAACCTTTCTTGGTTATTGATTTATTCAAATATATTTGAGGTAAAAATGTGTTGTTTTTCAGTGTATCGCCTATGTATACACAAGAGTTAACAGGAAACAGAAAATTTGAAAACAACTTTAGAGTAATAATAGCAGGAACCCTTATCTCTGTTCACTATTGGATTGGAATTAAGCAAGGGCAGCCTTCTCTGACATAAAATTGCCCTTTCCAGGGGAACTGTCCTAAGAACATGTCAGTAACCTGCTCTGAGGGTCAAGCAGGTGTCAGATCTTTCTCTAAGATGTTGATGTTCTAGAAAATACAAGAGAATTCAGAGTTTTAATTTATGAGGAAGAAGGGGCCATTTCAAGGTGCTACCTGTCTAAGGACAAAATAAATTCTTTTTAAAATATGTTTGAATAAATAATACGTCTATTTAAGGCCAACCAACCTCAGACGAAATCCGGTTCCACATCCATGGATTACCTGAAACAGGACAGGTGTGAAGGCAGCGGTGGATTAGACCTGATTCCTCACCATGCGCTAGGCTTTATCTAAACCACATGCCGAGGAGGAGCAAAACCGGGCTGTGTGACCGAGAAGTGAATCCTCAGCTGACACTTTATCCTTGGGGCATCGACAGATATAAACCAAGAAGACGTGGAAGACCAATCTACGTGCTTACGTCAGCGCGTCTGACTGTGGTGCACACCTGGGAGTCTAACAGGAAGGATGAAAGTGTACCTTTTAGCATTGTGTCATAATCCCAAGTGCCCACGATACAATCGACCAGCTTAATTCCTTTGATCTCCTATGCCTGTAGTATTGGGGCAATTCTTTTTTTTTTTTTTTTGCGGTACGCGGGCCTCTCACTGTTGTGGCCTCTCCCGCTGCGGAGCACAGGCTCCGGACGCGCAGGCTCAGCGGCCATGGCTCACGGGCCCAGCCGCTCCGCGGCACGTGGGATCTTCCCAGACCGGGGCACGAACCCGTGTCCCCTGCATCGGCAGGCGGACTCTCAACCACTGCGCCACCAGGGAAGCCCCGGGGCAATTCTTGCTCGTGCATACAGTGTCCCGAAAAACAAACACGTAATAATGGCGTGTCCATCCTTTAAGAAAGATTTTCTGTCTCTTTCTGAAAAGTCTTTATGTAGATGCTTCATAAAGTTACAACCCGGGTGAACTCTTTGATGTGCATTAAAAGCGTCCGATCCAAAGCCAGGATTAGCTTTGCGGTATTCAGATGATGGACTATGTTTTGAGTAGTGATACACTTGTCTGGCACCCTAGGTTGGACACTTTCGGAAAAGAAGGAGAAAGCAGATCTAGGACCGTCTGCTCTTGTACGTGAGTGAGCCTGCTTGCTTTCTAGAATGGAGACAGGACTCGGGGTACATACGTGTCAGGCTTAGAGCCACGGCAGAAGGATTTCACGAGTGGTTTCATTTCCACTTGATCATAACACTGTGATAACTCAGGATTCAAGGCAATACTAAAAAATATTCCCATTCTACTTTGCCAGAATTTTAGGATAATTCCTCCTTTTGGACTTTGGAAATCATTTCCCTTTCTTTAGCAACTCTCCGAAAGATTTCTCCCTGCCTGCAGTGACACCTACTGCTGGCAAAATTGTTCTACCTGGGGATGGAGGCAGACCGCAGAGTGCCAGTCGGGGATGTGAAGAAGAACTGATTGTTATAACTCGGAAAAGCAATTCCTAATAAAAACCAGTGCCCGTCCCGGGGCCAGACCTGAAGCAGGAAGTCGGCACGTGGTGCCTAAATCATAGCATTGGACCCAGGACCCCGGAGTTCCATCCCCACCAACAAGGGGAGTGGGATGTGTCCGGAGCCGGGTTCCTTCTTCCCTCCAGCTTTTCTCAGCCCTGCCGCTTCTCAGCCCTGCCGCCCGGCTCCCTGAAGGTGGTCCGTGGAAGGGTCCCATTCCACCACAGGATAAGCCACTACCTGATTAGCAAAATAATTATTCCAGCTGCCACCACATCCTACATAGAGTTAAGAGGGGCTTTTTTGCAACCAAACAATGTTACTTTTCCCTTAGAACATCTGTGACCCATTCACAAAACTGCTAAATTAAGACAATATTATTTTAAATCTCTATCGTTGTTACCTTCCCAACCTTAGGGAACGGCAGCAAATATTTAAATTTAAGACTGTGCTTCCCAAGATTTTCACTGGAATTCTGCCATTTCCAATGTGCAAAACGTCTGCAGTCGGTTTTTCTCCTTATATGTTTTAAAGGAACAACACACACAACAATAATTTTTGCAAAATAGCTAAAATTTTTAAGTGATTATGCTATAAACATTCACATGGTAAAACCATAGCCACCTCTGGGGTTGTTTTCCTAAAATATTAGACTCTGTTGACATTGCATGGCCCTCCACTAGCTGGGTTTCAGGAAGGCAGTTGGTTTCAGTTCCGTTAACCATTGACAGATCATCCACTATTAGGGAGAATAACTCTTCTGATATTGGGTGTCTTATAAAAAAACCACTTTTTAAAAAAAGACAGAGATTTTCTTTGCCATATTTCCAATGGAATAAACCATGAATTATTTCTCATTTTCATTTTGGGAAAATCAGAATGTGGGAATGTTCAGATTCATGCTAGAATTTTTTGCTGGTTGTTTAATCAGCTGACACACATACAAAACTATTTTACGAGTAGAGCGTATACTAGGCATGTTTACATCTCGGGTATATAAAGCAGGAGCACTAAACATAACTTAAACAAGTAATAAGAACTTCATTTCCCCACACAGCACAGACAATTGCAGCTATGATAGAATTCATCACTGCCGCCTTGGAATAGTATGACTCAGTTCCGAACGGCTGTCCTTAAAATCTGACAATAGAAAACTCCTCCACAGCATCCGTCAGGACAGTCACAAAAGTTAAGAAGAAGTTACTTTCTGAGAACCAATTATTGTTTGTTACACCATAGTGCCACCACATGGAGTGATATTTGAATATAATTCAAGTGTTTTAGGCTCAAGAAACTGTCTGTAAATAATACTCTGCAAACTTCAGTAAGGCAACAAAGAGGGAGATCTAATCTTCTCCCTGGCGTGTGAAGTGCAGAATGTTTCCTTGTGAAAACAGAGATGTCCCATTTCTAAGAGCATGAATGCACTATAGTAAAAACAGAAGAGCCAAACTGCCTTATTCCATCAATAAAAACAAGGACCATTTGGTAAAAGGATGCATTACACATTTTCTATTTAAATCAGTTTATAAGAAGCAGATGTTAAGCTTGCCTGGGTAAGAAAAAAAAGGAGTTATAAATGAATTAAACCAATTTTTCAGTATTTCTCTGACTCTACCTTCTCAAAGCATTTGTGTTTTTAGTAATAACTGACATTCGAGGACATGTTAATAAGGCAAATGGTTTTATTATCCCCTAGTCTTTAAAATCTCAGAGGCCAGGTTAGGAAAGTCCGCCAAATTCAAAGTTGGGTTTTAAAACATAAACCCACGTAGGTTCCGAATCACATTAACTAGAGAAGCTTCAGAATAAAAAAATCACCGCGTAAGGGCATCTATGAAAAATGCAGCCTAGGCTTAAATTCTATGCTCTAATAAAGCGTCCGTGATTTTAGATTTCATGATCTCTGTCGATTGGCTGTAAAGTATAAATTGCAATTCAAGCAAGTTAGAGTGTTTTCTTTTTTTGTAGAGGAGGTTGGTATAAATTGTGAGGACGTTTAACATCCAAGCCTCAGCCGGGTAGGGATCATGTTTCTAGACTCTGTCCCCTCCCTCCCGCTCCAGCACCCCACACCGCTCACCATGTTTAGGGTGCTTTCCATCGTAATTGTCCTTAAAAGAGCTTTAATTAAATGGTGGACCTGGATGGTCTCAGTGGAGCCCTTTGTGCTCCGACATTTATAAGGAGCAGGCCAAGTGTGCGAACGCTGTGGACTCCACGATGGTTACATTGAACTCATTCTTAACGATCTCCCCTCAGTTACTAACTTCAACACTATTTTTTCCTTAGACTGCATTAATGAATCCAATAAATAAAGCATTGTATCACCCGTCCAGAATGGACATTAATTTTAGAACAAAACATTAATCAATTTAAATTTATGTACTAATGCAGACACAATCAATTTCAACTTCTTATGACAATTAGCAAAGCTTTTGCTACATCTCTAGAACACACTGACCCATCAATTACGGTTTGCATCAAAGTAATGCTAATGACACCTCCTTCTTCCTTAGGCTGTTGGCAACCCACCTGATTGGTCAATTCGAACGCAGCAAATCAATTAATATAAATTATACATGCACAGAAAGATGGGTTAATATCATAAGTTAATTTAATTAATTGTGTTTGATTAAATGAGGTCCTTTCATTAGCCCACTTAAGCCATGAACCATACATACATCATCATAATCCTTTTACAAGCTCCACCGCCCAGACAGAGACCTGACATCAGAGCATATTCAAATCACCAGCCTCAGCCATGCAAGCCTCCCTGCATAATTAACAACTCAACGAGCTGCAGTCACTTAAGCTGAAAAGAACACTGTTCACATCAACCTCTCTGATACAGTTTAAATTGAAGATGTCACGGGTAAAACAAAGGTGAACAGACGATGGTAATTAAAAATTAAAAAGGACAAGGGGAGTTTGGAACTAATGGCATCACAGTGGAAGGAGGGCCGGGGCCCCAGTTCTGGAAAACACGAAGCGTGTGGGCGTGAGGTCCTTCTCAGCCTCATCCTTTCTGGGTGGGCTCGGGGTAGAGGGTCTGTGGACTCGGAGAACAGGGGACAAATTTTACAGGGAGGGTGGAAAAGGGCTGAGCTCGGAAGCCGGAAGCGACTCTATCAGGAGCAGAAGGAATTGTCCCCCGACCCTGGCCAGTGTCATCCTTTGTCACGACCCCGACGTGAACGGGAGGTGAGAGGTGCCCTGTCTGGTCCGCTGACGTCTGCCCACCCCGCCATGTCTCCTGCGGCAGCCAATGTCCGGTGTCCCACAGTGTCCCACACAGGAGCCCGTTACCCCACTGCCCCTCGTCCAGCTTCTGAGGGCCGGTTCCTTAAATGGATTTTCCTCCAGACAACATGGCAGACCCTTGACATAAAATATAGGGATGCCTGATGGAAGTTATTCATTCCTTCCTGGTTCGATGCACAAGCTTCCAGGGATGGCTCTAATTCACACTGGATGCCCAGGTATAACAAATAGCATGGCTGCGTTTCAGAGACAGAACCGTGTCTGCAATGCAGCCCCGAGAGAAGTTGCCAGACGCCACGTGGGGAAGGCGGTATCGCTCAGGCTGTGACCACAAAAGCCGACTGAAGGGTAGAATGAGGGCATTTAGGCAGAGGATTCGAAACGCGACTAATAAAAGTATCCTGGAGGCTGAGAGAATGATTTTTTTAAGTTTGCAGCTAATTGTCTGTATTGCTTATTGCATTTTGGATATTGGGATACAGCTTTCATAGCAAGATAAATAGTACCTGGACTTACGGGCATTTGTGTTATCTTTAGATAACTATTTAGCCGTCGTTAACATAAATAATAGTACATCAAAGACAAATATAAACACGTCAAATGAGATCGATACTCATCCACAGATGCGTTTAACTTTGAATGTCTGAGAAATAAAACCACAATTGGACGAAGAAGTGACAGATATGGCTTCAAAAGTAGTTTGTTTTGGCAGCAAGAAATGACTTGCTTCTTTTCATGCCAGGTGAGGAAGACCGTCTCTTTCTAGACAGATAAACTGTTGTAAATGTAAGCTCACACACACACACACGTGTCCACATTATAGATCCTGTGCGTGAATATTGATACAATGCTACCTGCGTGGATGACATAAATCCCCACCACTGCCCTGAGACAACCAGCTGGGGACCAGGGCCCCCTCCACAGTCACAGTCATTCTCTGCGGGTATGCTGACCTCACAGCACGTGACAGTGGTTATAGGTGTAGCTCAGGGATCCGAAATGCGCTAGCTCTGGTCCAGGTCTATGAGTGGCCTTAGGGCTGCCATGCTGCCTTCCTTCGGCCTCGCTAAAATCGGGATGGAAAGAGTCACTTCTCTCCTAAGGCTGATTGAGTGTTTAAGTCATATTAGATCCTGGGATACAGTTGGCACCGAACGCATGTTAGCTTGTATCATTATCATTTTTCGCATCTATTTTTATCTCCCAGCAAAGAAACCACAACCTTGGTGACCCCAGGCTGTCATGACGTCAGGCGTATTGTTTGTGATTCTGTGACTTAGGAGGACAAGTATCTCTTCCTCGCCCAGCGTCTGCAGGCTGTCCACCCTCTGCCTGGTGCCGCCTCCTGGGTCCTGGGTCAGAACTGCGGGATGCGCTTCTCTTTCTGGGGCCGGCGGCTCCCTGGGCGTGTTCTTCTCGTGGCAGGTGGCTGGAGCGTGAGAGCCTCAGACTGTGGACGCACATCCAGTGCCCCTGCGCCTGCTGCCATCCCAATAAGCGGGGGGAGGGGGGCACATGGAGGAGCCATGTGGACGGGCCCAGACTCAGCAGGGGGTGACAAGTCCTGAGCTGTAAAGGGAGGGACGACAAGGTGAAGGGTGCCAAACCACCGTCCAGCGGCCACACCAGGAACATCGTCATCTGATTAGAAAAATCGGTGAATGCATTAGTTATCTGGCATCTAGAACCATCCCTGATCACCCTGGAATTCTGATGTGTGTTTGCACTCACATCTTTTTTCCCCATTATGCCAGGCCCATAGCAAGTTTTAATACACGGAATCAAATACATTATTTCGAATGAAAGAATAAAATGATGCATAAATGAATGAATCAACGTGTGAAAATATTCATCTTTAGTTATTCTGTTCTACTGGATACACAATGTCATAGGACTTTGAGAATTACGCTGAAATCTCATTCCTAACACATTCCTCCCGATAAGAATTTTTTTCAGCTGCCTAGGTCCTAGGAGTGTAATATATCTTTCAATAAGATGATTGAAATACAGGGTATTGCTTTCTTTTGGGGGGGAGGAAATAAACTGATTGAAATAGACTTTAAGAATTTAGGGAAGCTAATTTGAGAGTTTATGTTCAATGTATTAAAACAATAAAAATCATCAAAAATTTAATTTAAAGTTAAGCAGACTGGAATTCTTTTCACTGAGAAATAATCCAGTGCTTTCTCAGGAGTTTCTTCCCAATGCTTTACCCCAACAATTGCTCTTTAGTGGAATTGACCTACTGTGATCTAGCAGACATGGTCATTTTTCAGAATCTAAACTCAGAGGAATTCTCACATGGCCCTGAATGCAGCCCCTTTCCTGCTTGCCCAGCATGGGAAATAAGTTAAAATGTGAAAGTAAAATTGGTGACTATTAGCTTAGCGTTTGCAAATCACACATGGAGGAAGAAGACTAATGAAAATTTGTATGACGTCTGGAAAGTTTTCACCTATGTTGACAAAAGCACACCGGCGTGTCTGTGTCTGAGAGCCTGAAACATCCTCACCAGCAATAATAAGCCCAGGTTTCTTCCCCAGCTGGGGGAACGGAGACAGCTGTAGCAGAACAAAGGGTATATGAATTCCCAATAAAATTGCTGAATTAAGTCTTAAAATGAAGATTCTCGAATGCAGAACACAGGAGGTGTTCTAGGGGAGAAAAATCTCGATCTGATCTTATGTCATAAGGCACAGCTTAAATAAAAGGTAATGCAAATGAACCCGCAGTTCTGTGCAGGAAGGAACCATAAGGGGGACACTTATGAGGGGCAGAGTGAGCGCACATATGAATGAAAATGCGTGGGCTGTTTTAGTGGAGTTGCTGTGTATTTAATATGGAAAACACTTAAATATCCTTCTGAGCTCTTGCGGTCACGTTATTTGTGTGTGGACCCCTGAGCTGATGCAGAGCCCTACAGAGACGCATTCTGCCGGCTGCCAAGTTTCCCGAGCAGCTGAGTTTAGCTACTTCCAGAAAGATGCATGGATCTCCAGTCGGCCGGCACCGTCCTAAGGTGTTACTCGAGCCCTGTGGGAGCATCAGAGGAATCCCTGGGCACAAGCAGAAGAGGGAAAAGCTGCCTTAGATACTAAGGCCCATCTCAGGAGCTGTGTCTTCAAACCAACACAAGCGATACTAGAGTAAAGTTGCGTAAAAGAGCTGCTCTGTGATTATCAGACTGAGTAAAGTAAGCCAGACAGAGAAGGACAAACATCCTATGATATCGCTTATATGTGGCGTCTAAAAAAGGGGACAATGAGCAAAACAGAAATAGACTCACAGACATAGAAAGCAAATCTATGGTTCTCAGAGGGGGAAGGGGATAAATTGGAAGTTTGGGATCAACAGATACACGCTACTATGTATCCAATAGATAAACAAGGACCTACCGTACAGCACAGGGAGCTCTGCTCAATATCCTGTAATGACCTATAAGGGAAGAGAATGTTAGGAAAGAATATCTGCATTTAGATATATGTATAACTGAATCACTTTACTGTTGCGCCTGAAACTGGCACAACGCTGTAAGTCAACTATATTTCGATACAAATTTTTTAAAAAGAGCAGCTTCTCTGATGCTTTGTTCACTCTGTAAGGACCACCTTTAAGCCAGCAGCTAACCCAATACTCACAGCGAAACAGCTTAGCCATGCTTCCCTAACTTTGATTTGCTAGTCCTTTAAATGTCAAAAGATCTTCTACAGGAAGATAATGTTTATGTTCGAATCAGAGAGAAAGAAATCATCTGTAGGGAGGGTGATCAGGTACAGGTCCTTTTGCAAAATCAGAGAAGCTCAGACCCTATGGTAGAGAAATTCCCGTAAGTTATTTAAACAGCATTTCTGGGTTAAATGGTCCTTTTCTTCAGAAACAACATGTCAAGTTGTTGCAAACCCGGGGTTTTATGAACACCGTTGGAGAAATACGGGCACAAGGGAGTTTTACTTAAACCCTCTCCTGGTTCTAGGGTCTCACTGACCCCAAAGAATCCCGACAGGTCTGGGGTCACCTGGGAGATTCGGGGACAGAGAATTCTCAGGTTCTATCAGAGCACATGTATTTAGATGATATTTTGTCTATAAGATCTTCTTCTCAAATTGGCAACTCTGAAGACATTTTACTTAGGAATAAAGGTGAATGATTACTCCTTAACATAAGAGCGATGATACTCTAATAAAATTAAAATAATTGTTTTCTTAAAACCTCTATTTAAAAACATTTGAAATTATATGAAATCATTTGTAGAAGGTAACATACACATGATTTTTTTTTTTTTTTTTTTTGCTTTTTTGCACTGGCTAGAACCTCCAATAAAACATTAAGGGGAAAGTGGTGGGATCAGACACCCTAGCGTGGTTCTTGATCTTAGCATATTTTTGAAGTAAAACTTTTACATTAATCATTTCTGGGAATCTAAAGATAAAGTTTTGCGTGTGGTAAACACTTGTGAAATCTAAATAATGCTTCAAGTAGTTAAGGGAGACATATCCTACAACGTGGATGGATCACAAAAGCATCAGACTGTGCCAAAGAAGCAAGACTGAAAATATCTCTTCTTACACGCTCCCACTTACAGGACATGTCTAAACATGGCAAATCTATCAATACTGAAGGAAGGACGGTGTCGGACTGGGCTGAACTTTTTAAGTTGTCAGTTTATATTTTTAGGTTAGGAACTTGGTTAGACAGTTGATAGGTGGGTTTAGGCTCTCAAGAGTGAGGTGAAATTTAAAATGTGAATTATGAGGTCCTATCTCAGAATCAGAAGTGTGTATTTAGACTCCGAAGGACGGGAGCATAGCGATACAGGAGAGAAATAAGAAAGAATCCTGGAGGATCCACGTTCCAATGTTGGGAGGAGGTGAAAGAAGAGTGGTAGAGGACGGTGAAAGGAAAAGCTGCTCGATTTTAGGAGAAACCTGGGAAAGAGAATTTCAGGAGCCATGTGGAGTGACGCATTCCTCTGTCATTGGGGGCTTTGCTGTGATGTGTGAAAGAAGCTCCATTAGGGGTAAAACCAGCGTCAGATTGGAAGTGGGTCAGGGTCGTGGGGTGCAGGAGTGGAGACAGGCTTTGGGTAAAGGCAGGATGGGAAAAGAAGCGTGGAGAGCAGGGTGACCACAGGTGACAGCATCACAGGACAGCGGGAGGGGAGGGACGCAGGCTTGAAAGGCTGAGGATGAACAAGCTCAGGAATGACGTTCTGCTTTGGAGATAGGAAGTCTGCAATGCATGAAAGAAGGGCAGGAACATAATCATAAACCAGCGGGAATTCGTTGAAAAGTAGAATCAGCAACGCTCCAAACCCAGGACTCACTACAGTGAAATGGAACACGGTGAGAACAGGTGTCCTGGAAAACAAGACCCCACTGAAATGGAAGAAACAAGGTAGACTATCATCTACTGAAGAGGAAACCTCAGTTTCCGAAAGACAGGAGTCGGGTCTTACTAATAATTCCTTGCAATGGACTAGAGGAAATGTGTTTATCCTGTGGGATGGAGCCGTAATTAGGGAATCACACAGATTTGCAAGACTGGGGTGCTTTTCAACTCCAGAAAATTTTGCTCAATTATGTCTTTAACTTCCTCTGTTGTTTCAGTTGTCCTGGTCTGTTCCTTGGGCACATCTAAGGTTTATAGGTAGAATTACCCATGTTTTACTATCGTTTTCATCCGCTGGTCCTTCCAGAGACTTTTCTCTCTTTCACAACATGATTTCAGTTTTCTTCAGGTGTCAGTTCTGCTTTCCCGGGATTTAATGAAAATTTAATTCCCCCTTTTAGCTTTTATGTTTAAAGGCAACATTTTCTTCTTTGCTTCCTGTGTCTCTAGGAAGACACTTTATTGTCCTCTTACAGCTCCCAGGTCCATCTGATGGCAGCAAAATTCTTTTCATCTCAATATTAGCATATGAAACACATGAATTCTTAAGTGTCCTTCTTACTCCTATAAAAACCATGTTCATAGACATTCTTTTTCTCTGATCTTTGTTATATGTTTAAGGACTTAAAGTTGTTACTTTCAGTTTATATAACCACAAACCATTCAGTGCTTAGTACAACCCAACAGATAAACAGGTGATATGTACTTACCTGCCTCGTAATTCATTCAGGTGCTGATGGTTTTACCACGTTGATCTAGATCTTATGGGTCAACTGATAAAGAGTATCGCCCACCTCATGCAAAGCAGGCATTGGGTATACACTGTGCTGAACTTGGCTCACCTTATATCCCAGTTAACACTAATTTGTTGTCATGTTTTACAAGGAATGTGTCCATTTCATTTAAATTGTTTAATTAATAGGCATAAGGTTTTCCATTGTGTTTCCTTATTCTCTTTTTAGTATCTGTAGGATATGCGGTCATATCATAGCTTTTATTCTTGTTATTTGTAATACGTGTACTCTCATTTTCCTTTACTAGTCTAGCTAAAGTTTTATCAATTCTATTTTTTTTCAAAACACACCTCTTGCCTTTATTATTTTTTTCCATTCTTTGTTTTCTGCTTCACTATATTCCAATCTGCTATTACAGTCTTTCTTTAGCATTTTGTTGTTGAATTTACCCTTCTATTACATTTCTTTAGGATACATCTTGGACTTTAAACCTATTCTTTATAATAGAGACCTTTAAAACTATTCATTTTCCTTTAAGAACTGCTATTGCTGCATTCTGTAAATTTTGATATGCTGCTTTTATTATCATTTAGTTCAAAATATGTTCTAATTCCTTGAGATTTCTGTTAGATTTGTAGATTTCTTAGAAGTGTCTTGCTTAATTTTCAAATGGTTGGTAATTTTAAAAATATGTTATTCTTGTTGATTTCTTGTATAATTCTGTTATGGTCAGAGTCTATGCCTTCAACCCTTTTAAATTAATTGAGACTTGCTTTATGAAACCATGTATGGTCTGTATCAGTGAATGTTCCATTCACTTGAAAATAATATGTACTTGCCGTTGCTGTATAGGAGTCTGCATACCTCAATTAGGTCAACTTTGTTCACAGTGATGTCTTCTGTATCCTTATTGATTTTGTTTGTCAGTTTACCTGTTTTAAATATGAAGAGAGAGATATTAACGTCTTCAATTGTAATTGAGGATTGGTCTGTTGCTTCCTTTAGTTCTATTTTGCTTCAAATAGAACTTTGAAGCTGATATTATATTATTATATCTTCTTGTATTCACATTTTATCTTTAAAACATAAGTCTATTTATCTTGAGTTCTATTTTTTTCTGGATATTAATATAGCTAACCCAGGTTCATTATACTTAGTGTTTATATGGTAAAGTTCTCCATATTTTTACTCTTGGCATTTGTGTTTCTTTTTATTTAAGGTGTGCCTCTTACAAATAACACATAATTTGGTCTAGCTTTCTTTCCTTTTATGACAATCACTTCCTTTTAACTGTAGCATCCAGTCTGTTAACATTTAATATGTACTACTGTTGTCATATATTTCACTTTTACATTTTTCATAGACTCCAAACACATTGTTTAATTTTTTATCATCTGCTTTAAAGAATCATTTTACTTTTAAATGAATGACATTTAAAAAGAAAGATAAACTTAAGGAAATATTTCTTTATATATACCCAGATGTTTACAGTATCCAGTGATCTGCATTCATTCCTATAACTACTTATTTTAAGATAACGTCATTTTGCTTCTGATGGAAGAATTTTCTGTAGCATTTCTTATACTTCAAGGCTGCTGACAATAAATCCTTTAAGTTTGCTTATATGAAAAAGTTTTTACATTGTCTTAATATTTGAAAGACATATTTAGTAGACATTATATTCTAGGTTGGCAGTGTTTTCTTTCTTTCTTTCTTTCTTTCTTTCCTTCATTCCTTCTTTCCTTCTTTCTGAATTTGACAGAGTTTCCTCCATTCTGGTTTGAATTTTTTCTAATTAGAAAAATATTTTTCTTTTGTCTCCCCCACCCCCCAATACTTATGATATTTTCTTTTTAATCACTAGTTTTTATAGTTTGGCCATAATGTACCTAAGTGTGTATTTTATTTTTATTTTGTTTGTTTTTGCATTTGCTGTTTTGGGGGTTTGTGGGATCTGTGGGTTGAGGTTTTGGGTCAAATTTTTAAAATTCTAGCCAATATTTATTCAAATATGTATATTTTTCCGCCTCACTCTTACTTTCTGCCTCGCTTTTTCTTTCCCTAGGACTCAAGTTGCTTTTATGTTTGTCTCTTTGAAACTGGCCTGAGTGTCATTAATCTCTAGGTTTCTGTCATTGTTGTTATTGTTTGCTTGTTTTGCTTTAGTCCTTTTTTCTCCCTGTGATTGGGTTGGATAATTTCCACTGATCTCTCTTCAAGTCCACTGATTCATCATTCAGCTGTGTTCCACCTTCTGTTGATCCATCTAATAAATTCTGTATTTCAGACATTGTATTTTTCAGGTATAGATTTCCTTTTTTCCAATTTCCAATTCTTTACAGCTTTCATATCTCTCTTTAAATTCTTCACTATTACACTTATTTTACCTTTTTATTCATCTATCATGTAGACTCCTTAATATATCTATCATAGGTATATTAAAGTTGTTATTAACCAATTCCAAAATCTGGAAGACTTATATGTCTGTTAATATTGACTGCCTTTTCCGTTGACTATGAATTTCATGTTTCCATTTATTTGCCTGTTTGGTGTAGTTAGCTAATTTGTTTTCACTGTGTACTAGGTGTTGCGAATGATACTTTGTAAGGACTCTGGATTCTGTTATCTTTCTCTAAAAACTGTTGAGTTATTTTTCTAGCAGGCAATTAAATTATCAGTGAATCTCTTATCTCTTGCAAGTGGACTGCTTCTGCCGCTTATGTGAGTGTATCTATTTTGGTTTATCTCTGAGTCCTAATACATAGATCTTAGCACCAGAACATGGTCCTTACACATAAGACTTTACTCTCTTTGGGATCTAATGGAAAACCTGAAATATTTAGCAAGTCTCTAAAACTTGGCAAGTGCTCAAAGTTCTGGCTCCCCATTGACAGGCAGCTCCTGCAAGATTGCCCCTGAGTTTTCAGTCTTCCAGTGGATATTTTAACACAAGACCATGTGTTACCCCTTCCATGTGCAGTCCAGGAGTCAGCAGTGCTTTGAGGGAAGTTGGCACTCAGATTTAGGGGCCAGCCTCTTCCTCCTTCCTGGGATTCTTCCTCTTCACATCAGCAGCTCTGGCTTCCCTCAAATCCAGCTTCTGACTCTGGACCGGAAATACTGATTCCCCCAGCTTGAATGCTATCCTCCAGGACCTAGAAAAGCTGGTACCTGTCCAAAGGGGAAGACAGAAAAAAGTGGATCTCTTTTCTGTGGCTCTCTTCTTTCAGTGTTAAAATTCTCTTCAATTTCTGCTGTTTGGGGTAACACTTAAGTGCCTTTAAATAGCTGATTTTGAAAATATTTTGTCCAGAGTTTATAACTGCAGTTGGGAAAAGAGTTAATCCGATAAAATCCACTTTGTCACTAATCTACAGAATTATTTTTAGTATTTAGAGAATCACGCACCATTTATGGTTTATTTTATGAAGAAGAAATGGATATCTACTCTCCCAAAGTCGCACACATCCCACCCCAAATGATGTCCATCCCTCAGCCTCTGACACGTCCCTTGATCTAAGCTCCCTTGACCATACTGAGCGCTTGTGTTTAATCTTCATCTCTTGCCCAAGTGTGCATCGGCGTTGAGATGAATAGATGTATAGGAAGGTGATAAAATGTGTGTTTAGGGCATGGGTGGCTTGGTATTGATTTTATATATTTTTAGAAGATACTTTCTACAAAAATTGGGGTAAGACAGCCTTCGGTGTTTATGTGTGTGTGAGTTTGTTTGTTTGTGTGTATTTTATCAAGTTTGTCTTTGCTGTGTCATTCATTACAAATATTCCTAAGACTTCTCGTTAGATACTGAAGTCCAAGTTATTCTTCAGCCACAGCAGCTGTCTGAGGACATTATAAAGATTCCCACTGCACGGATGAATAAATCAAGGTTTAGAAAGATTGTGTAACTTACCAAGTTTACATATCAGTGTAAGAATCAGAATCAAAATGCTTGCCATTTCACTCCAGAGCCCAATGCCAGATCATTAGGCAATATTTCCAACATTTCTGCTTAAAATAGCCTAACTTTAAAGTTTGATAGTCTTTAAAAAAAAAGGTCAAATGCCATTTCATCTCCTTTTGTAATCACTCAGTCAGAAATACATTCCATCTTCTGAATGTATAGCTTTTACATCTAATGTCGGTTACGTTATTCAAGTTTATATTTTTTGACATAGAAATTTCTATAGTGAAATATAACTAAAATCACAGGATATCCTAAAGCAAAGATTTTCTAAGGTTTTGGAGCAGTGAGGCATTCCCTTCTCCCTTGCCCCATCCCACCCCTGGGAAATTACACGTGGAAACTAAGGTGAAATTCATCCAGCGCAGGCCAGTGCGAACGACTCTGTTATGACCAATGTTCATTCCCATATTGTTCAATATTTTGAGCGACTCCCCTGTATTCTTATGTACTTAGCCCTCTAAAATTTTCCAAATGTGCTTAAGCATTTATAATGCACAACGGAGTATATAATTCCCAGAGGTTCAGGGACCCCCTGAAAGTCATGAAAAGACACTGCAGATTTCTCACAAGTAAACTTTTCTCTCACTCTTGTTCTAATGCTTCCACCAAAAACCAATAAATATAATTAAAAATGTATCTAACTTTCCATATATAGCCACGTTGATCCCTAAATCACAGCAATAAAAAAATGAAAACGACTCCATATTCATGAACCGTTCAAAACTAAGTTGAACATATGGACATTGAGAGTTACATTGAGCAAGTTGGGGGACTCATTTGCTTCCTGAGATAGAAAATTCATTCTATTGGCACCAAGCAGTAACAGCTATAAATACAGCGTGTAAATATTTTATGAATAAAACTCAATAATTTCAGCAAAGCACAAAACAGATGCTTAATTTATGTAATGACAAGTCCCGTCTTTGTTACAGGTTGGCTCACTTCTGTGTTCACATTTAATTTCAAACACAGACCTCTCAGACTCATGTGCTAAAGCTTAGCTGATCTGCTCTCTTTACTAAAGCGTGCATAATATGCCTAAGTATTGCTAATTCAGCAGTGAAAAATAAATTACACTTTTAAGCCAAACAATTAACACTCAACTTTAAATGCTGCTTGCTAGGGCAAGTAGACAGAAAGTGTAGTGTTCTGACATGCTCCTTCCCTGCTGAATTCATCAGATGGCATTATATTAATATTTCCTCCCAAATCTCTTAAACCACTTTACTGGTTCATTCTTCTAAGGTTGACATAAATTAAAGAACAGTTTATGAGTTTTGTGAAACAGAAGCCATTCCTGAAACCTGCACAAATACCTCAGCACCTAGCAAAATATATTATATATTTCATCGTAGGTTAGAATCACCAGAGAATGGTATTTATTAGATCGAAGATGGATCTAAGCATGAAGTTGGCTGGGAACCACTGGCTCTTGGGGTCTTTCTAGAGAGGGGATGTAATTCAGGCTCAGTTGATACCCATATGATGGAGACTATGTCCCCTCCACAGCTGATAAAATCCTCCACCCCGTTTCTGATCGTCTCTCAGCCTGCCTTTCCCCAGATGCACCAGCCATGCTGGAGTTAATGCCCCACACTCCACAGGGATCAACGTTTCCAGCTACATCCTGTGGCCTCTGTCCTGATTCACCGGTGATCTGAGACTCATCCCCAAGCATCTCTCCACGAGGCCATCCTGACTCCGAACCGCGGACTACGCCATCAGCACCTTGAAGGCCTCGTGGGTGCATCGGTTTGAGGTTCTCTCCTCCAGTCTGCTATGCCTCATAGCCAGACGCAGTGCCCAGCGTCCAGTGGGTGCAGCATGCGTGTTAAAAATCAGTGCTTAAGGGCATGGGCGATGCCTCCATTTCAACCAGAGTCTGAAACTGCTCCCATCCACTTCTGATCTCCGTGAGAGAATCATAGCTTGTAGGTAATGAGATTAAACCAGCCCACGGGTGGAAGCAGTGAGGAGTGGGAATTCGACGCTGCTGGCACCGTTGCAGAGAACCCGCCCTGCGTGGACAATCTCACTGTGGTGGACGGTTGAGTCTGGAAGGTGTGTAGACAGCAGCTTGTGCAAACACTCACGTGGGTGTAAACATACCTTGTGCACATAAGCCACATTTTGAACGAGCCTTGCTAATGGGTTTCAGCTATCTTGTTATCAAGAAACACACATATTTACTCATTCCTTTTGGGTTCAGCCCTGCAGCTGCCGGCAGGCTCCCTAGGTGCAGCCTCTCCTTAGCGTCCTGCTGGGTCCGGACTCCCGGTAGCACACGGTCCGCGGTGACTCTGTGCGCGGGGCCAGAGGTGAGTGAGCCCCACGGGCACCACGCGCTCCTGGCTGCTGTCACCTGCACTCCTGCCCAGCCTGGGGGGCCGTGGACACTGCTCCATCGCCATCTGCCGCCTTCTGCTTCCCTCCCTTCCCATCAGCCCTCAGCCCCCTGCCCTCCCAGCCCCTTCAAGCCCCCAAGACGAGAGTTAAAAGTGAGCTCCAGAAGCAATGTGACACACCGATGACACCCGGCCTACCCCACACAGGAGATGCCATCCCACGTAACAGCCATGGGCACTGAAGCCTGTGACACAGCATTGTACGTAGAAGCCTGTGTTACACCCCCGGTGCCGGCTGAACGTTGGGAGGGGTGGTCCGTCCACCTGGAACGTGGGACCAACAGGCTGTTGAAGGAGGAGATGCCTGCCAAGGCAGGCGGGAGCGACGGGCACGTCCACAGAACCCCGCAGAGGCGGGGCTTTAAAATGAGATGGAAATAATACTGGTCCAACGGGTTCTGGCTGTCGTGACATCCTTCATTTTGATGGGTCACCGAGGCTTCCCAGGCTCCAGGAGCTGTGCTACGTGGTGTGGACCACACCCTGTTGTTTCCCGACTCTTGTCCTTCTCAAGTCATGATGAGGGGAGGAAACTAAAGGAAACTGGGAGCAACACTGAAGCTTCAGGTTTCAAATTCCTTTTCCACGAGTCGTTCTGTTCAACTTGATGTAAATGACTTGGGGTCAAAAGGCAGGTCCCTGCCCCCTGACAATATTTCAGGAGCTCACTATCTAGGGTGGCTGTCAGTGGTGTATCGGAAAGACCTGTACTCACCTGTCTTTCTTGTCAGGTGTTATGGGGGAGACTCCTGAATCTGCAGACGGGACACAAGCTAGGTGACGGAGGCAGAGGAACTTTCTCTCTGAGCATCTCTCACAACCTGGTGGAGTGGTCCTCACCTGGGCATGTGATTACTGGGGTAAAAGCAGCACTCCTGTAGTGGGGGCGGGGATTTCAGGTACCTTCCGCGTTGTCTTCATTACCCTTAATCCTAATAGAAACCCTTCAAGGGAGAACTTACACCCTCATCGTTTCAAAGATGAGGAAACAAAAGCCATGAGAAGCTTTCACTGATGCTGGGTCCCAAGGAGGCCCAGGTAGGTGATGGAAACCCCGTCAGGTTTCCCCCACTTCCTTCCTTCCTCGTCTCTAAGGGCGGGTGTGCACCAGAATCGTCCGCCATTGGGTTTCTTGTGCAGAATTTCTATTACCGTTAACTCGGCTGCAGTGTAGTAACTTATTAAGATCCGTAGCACCAGATGTTGCAGGGAGACCAAGAGGGAAACGGATCGTGTGCCAAGACACTGACTCTGAGCTACAAACGACTAGCCTTCGAGGAGCCCGGCTGTTCTCAGCACTTCAGAGTCGACCAAGCAGTCATTTCTGAGGACCTGATCCTGTTTTCAGTTACGGGGATACAAGAGTATGGACAAAACCTAGTTTTGGCTTTGAGATGAAATATGCCTGGAAAATTGAACATAGCGTTGTAACGATCTTATTCAAGGCATAAGTTTAGAATTATCATTAAAAAAGAAGAAAATAATTTGTTTAGGCTACTTCTATTGAGGTTTTAGCTGTGGAGCCATAAATATTTGTTGTTTGGTCCCTTGGTTTATTTTTTCTTTGCCTCTCTGACCAAATAGAATGGCACGAGAAGTTACTAGGATGTACGCTGAAATAAAGTCTATGTAAATATTCAACTCAGAGAGCTTTGAATAGAAATAAGTCTGAGAGTTCTCACACATGTCCAAATCATAGGGTTGGGGCTTCCCTGGTGGCGCAGCGGTTGAGAGCCCGCCTGCCGATGCAGGGGACACGGGTTCGTGCCCCGGTCCGGGAAGATCCCACATGCCGCGGAGCGGCTGGGCCCGTGAGCCATGGCCGCTGAGCCTGCGCGTCCAGAGCCCGTGCTCCGCAACGGGAGAGGTCACAACAGTGAGAGGCCCGCATACGGAAAAAAACAAAAACAAAAACCATAGGCATGGACACAATTTCTTTTTACTACGGTCTTCGGCCCACCAAAGCCTCTTTATTACCCTTTCAGTGGAACC
Source organism: Phocoena phocoena (assembly GCF_963924675.1). NCBI lineage: Eukaryota > Metazoa > Chordata > Mammalia > Artiodactyla > Phocoenidae > Phocoena > Phocoena phocoena. The sequence continues at coordinate 2,164,044 of NC_089231.1, forward strand.
AAGACTTAAATCAGAAATCTCAAAGGCCAGTGCGGTAAAATGTAGCTTATACTGCAGGAGAAAAAAAGCAATCCTCAAAATGATGGCAATGGTGAAATCATAATAATCATCACATATTTATCTTAATAATAGTACTTACTCTGGTAGACACTCTTTTGTATGCATGTTTGCTTAATCCTTACAATAAATCTCAGTCACATTTTGAACATGGAGAAAGTGAGTATTTGGGAGAATAAGTGAATATACCAAGATTTAGAGCTTGTAAATGAATCTGAACCCATTTGTGTCTGAACCAAGGGCCCTCGCTCTTAACTGAGGTCTGTGCTCACCCCTGATGTGTGTTCACCGTCATCTGGATTTCTCACCATGGGACTTCGAGTCATACATGGATGGGAACTCCAGCTCCGTGGTTCCTACCCACACGGGTCCTCATTCTTCTGAAATTCTTTTCCTGACCTTCAAATAAGGATCATAGTATTTGCCTCATCAGGGTTCGTGAAGGTTAACGGATAGTTTTAAAATATAAGATTGTATATGTAAACACAAGGTGCAACGCTAGCATTTAGTAGGTACACAGTAAGTGTCTTACCTCCTTCCGTCTTTCTAGTTAAAAGAGATTATAATAAATATATCTTCTCCTGTACCCTGCAGGATTCTCTACCTTGGGTTTATCCCAAATAACATCTCAGTGTCCTTTTTTACAAAAGACTTGCATAAGCCTTTTGAGATGCTGCTTTTACCCCAAGTGATTTCCACTAATTTGGTTCCTGGTTTAACATATTGAGAGAGGAGAAATTCTAATCTGTTGTAACATTTATTCTTTTTCCTACTCTCAGATAACTAGATTAGTATCGTTAGGATTAAGTTTGCAAAGATATGCCCAATGGGTACGCCCAGAAAGGTTCCTACTTCTGTGTGTGTGTGTGTGTGTGTGTGTGTGTGAGAGAGAGAGAGAGAACAGACTACCTATGTTAAAAAAAAAAAGGATCTAGATTAGAGTAATAAGTCTCCAGTTCATAAATACCACCTTCCTCTCTTTTAAATCTAAGAGTCCTCATTCCATATTCTTCTGCACACCTACAAAGTCACCAGGTGGGGCGACGGATGTGCTAATTAGCTTGACTGTGGTGAGCGTTTCGCAGTGTATACGTAAATCAAAACAACATGTTGTACCTCTCAAACATATACAATTTTTATGTCAGTGATATCTCAAATCTGCTTTAAAAGGCTGTATTCTTCCAGTAACAAATGCTAATAAATGTTGAAAAAGATATATTTTATATGCATATCGTTTTTGGTGCTTTATGATTTTTCTAGACTTTAGTTCTAACTTTAAAAGAGTCAGTTAGCGGCTTCCAAACTGTCTCATCGTCCTTAATGGGACACACGCAGTCAGTACACTGTTTGAGAAACCAGTCGCTTTGGGGTAGGATCCTCCTGGAAACATCAGGAATAGTTAAGACAGTGCTCCCAGCATTTTCCCGGCACGTTGCAGGCGTCCAGGGACAGTTGAGATCATCGCGTCCAGCAAGTTCCAGGGGCACGGTGATCACCGTGTGGCCCCTGCTCCCCCGCCCAGCTCCCGGCTCGCACATGGCCTCGCTGGCCTTCCTGCCTCCGGCCTCTGCTCTTCCAGCATGTTGTCACCCTCTGCTGGGCTGAGGCTCCAACACGAGACCTGGAGCAGGCTCCATTTTGACTTCTACATTCCACAGAACTTTGCCACTTAAAGAATGAAGCTCCACGATTCTTAGTCTGACCCACCAGGTCCCCGATAATCGTCATAATTGTAAAGAGAAATGATGGGTTGCTACATGGGGTTATAAATTCCTCTCACAAATTCCATTTCACGAGAGGGAATATGGTGTCTTGGAAAGCTAGCATATGCCGACTCTGAAACCACGTGTTGTGTGCCTGACCCCAAAGCCTGGCCTGTGCATCCCACAGGGTCTGGGTCCTGCATGTCCTCAGCCTCACCGCAAAGGTCCTTCTTAGGTTTATGATTCAGCGAAAGTTGACAACGGTGCACAGAGCAGGTGCGGCTCTTCTGTGCCCTCATATTTTATCTTCCTGCGAAGTCCTGCCTTGTCCGTTTGCCCAATGTCCACCCGCCTGGCCCTCCCCGCCCCCGCGGCCAAGCTCCTCCCCAACACACGGACTGAACCGTCCCCTCTGAGCCTCCTGCACCCTTATCACAGCTCACGGTCACTCTTCCCATATTATACTGACAGGTTTCCTGCCTGCAGCAGACCAAGGGGTCTTCGGGGTCATCGTACATGTGTTTTAAAATGTATTTGTTATTAGTGTCTCAGAATTGAGCATAATTCCTGGCATTATAGGATGATTTCAGTAAGTGCTTAGTGGATATTATATCTGTATTTTATAGTTTCATAAGCATTTCTACAATATATGATTAAAATGCTTTCCTCTACCTATATGATAGGTATTCATGGTATCGCCATTAGAAGGAAAGATTCATGTCTCTGTTAGTGTTTTCTCTTGGAGGAAGTGCCTTTGTATATGTCCTTAAACATTGAACCCAATCTTACAGCTTGTGTTTCATTAACAGACTTAGAAATATAGCTAACATGACTTGGTAATATTTTTGAAAAGGAAAATAAAGCATCCTGTACCATGTATTCTATGCATTTGTGAAATAAATTACATAATGAAAATCCAGAAAGTATTCAAATCTCATCATAGAAATACATGATCATATATTTATGTCATCATATAAATATACACATATGAGTATGTGTTTTTCCACACACACATACATGACATAAAGGAAAAGGATACTGAAACTCAAAATATCTAGCTCAAAGCAAGGCAACACTTGAGATTTCCAGTCTCTAAATAACAATCTGTTTACATATTTAAAAGAAACGTTGACCTGCCTCTAGAAGTCACAGGACCATGCCTTTCTTTCAAGATTGGTAGCTGATAGCTGTGCTAACATTTTTAAGTTAAATATGTACAAAATATTCTTAATTTTAGATGGTAAGAACTCTGAAAGCTCTGTTGGAAAGGTCAGTTTCCCTCGAGTGATTTAAAAGGATGGCTTTTATTCTTAGGAAGTGTAGAAGAAATGCCCGTGTCATATAGAATCCTAAAATTCTTTAAGGAAATAAAACTGGCAAGATTAAAAAAAAAAACAAACTTCGCTAAATCCCTCTTTTACTTTCCCACTTCAAATAACAACAAGCATTTTTAAGCCCATGCTTGCATTAGCCTTGTCAATCACCTGTATTAACTCTCAATATTTTATTTCGAATTTCCTTTGCATGTTTTACAGAACACTGTTCTCATCAGGGTTCCCTAGTCCTGTCACTGCGGCAGGAAAGGAAAGAGCGTCCCTAATGCTGCCAGGCTGGAGCAAGAACCTTGGCGTTGTAAGCTCAGGATTTTGAGTGCCTATGTGTTTGCTCTGGGAGTCGTGTGGTCATTTTCCTGCAATCTGCTCACAGGTGCCGTGGACACGAGGAGCCATGTACTGACCCCCTGGACCTTCCAGGTTCAGATGTGGCTCCGTGAACGCTCCAGTGTTGCAGGGCGAGGCCCTCCTCCCTCGGACACGGCTTGAAGACTCCAAATTAGCGATGCTTCTTCGCTCACTTTTCAAATGTTCAGTCCGTGGATTTGGTGACAGAATGTGCTTCTTCTGGAACATAGGCAGAGAATAGTCCTGAAACACACTATGGGATAGAGGAAACGAGGTCTCAGTGACCTGTGTCACGTAAATACGGCTGAGACATCGGGAACACCACTTTATTACCTGCTCCACTGACAGTATGATAACTTCCCAATATGAAATAGTGCCGTGTCACGCAAGAAAATGGCTCTTCTGAGCACAGTTTTCTTGTTAACATACTTCCCCTGTCCCTAAAAAGTCTTGTAACTTTTTGGCTTTGTGGATGAAGAATTGGGTTCTTTGGGATTCGGGTACTACCCGCCTGCGGGAAAGAAGCACGTGCAGTGCAGACTGTGGAGGAGACGGCGCTGCCTCAGCGTTTAGCACCCTCCGCCTCTGAGCACCATTTGGAACGACAGTGTCCCCTCTGCTGATACACCGACAGAAGTCCCTGCTTTAAAAGAGAAAGAACGTTCCTCAGTGCTGACAATGAGTCAGGCACTGGGGCGGGTCCTTCACGTCTGTGGCCTTACTGGGTCCTCAGGGCTGCCGGGTCCTTACCCCACGAGGACTCGGCCGTGTCGCGTGGCCTGGGCCGGACCGTGGGAGGACTGCGGCACGTGGACCGGGAGAAAGACTTGCTCTCCCTAATTTTCAGGACTTTGCTTATGACAAGTCTCAGCCCCAGATCCTTTGGGGCTTTCCTTGTTTGTGGCTCATTCACCCTCTTGAATCTGTGGCTCTGGAGCTTTTCAGGCATTATTTTTCAAGAGGCTTCCCCAGACCCTCCATCCATGCTGTCTCGGGGACCTTCATCTCTCACTGGCCCGCAGTGCCAGAGGTGTGGCTCCATCTTTCCCATTTCTTTTCCCTGCTGTTCTCCCTGGGAGGCTCTTTCCTTCTTCCTCCAGTTCACACACACTTTCTTCTACCGTTTCTCCTCTTTTCTGAGCTTACTTATCCACTGAGTTTTTTAAATGAATGTTGTATTTTTAGTTGACAGGTTCCTTTGGTTCTTCCGTTTCAAGATTCTGGATCTTCCTTGAGTATTCTGTTCGGGGGACCTTCCACCCACGATGATGCTTGTCACCCTGGGCGGGGGCAGCCTGACCCTCCCCGACACCAGCGCAAGGGAGAGGGAGGGGTCCCGTTGTGGGCAGGATGGCAGTGTAGCCTTAGGCTTTTCTTGCTGTGCTTGGCTGGGTGGAGCAGTTACTGTCTGAAGGCTGTTAGTCCTGCTGGGCTGCCCCTTTGCTGGCCTTTTGGCCAGAAAACAGGCTGCTCTTGGAGCTCGTTCTTTGTCTGCACTTGTTGCGTTTCTGGGCTGCGTTCTCTTTTTCTCTAAGCCTGGGATCTCTGAGGCAGAAGGAACACCCAGAGACTTACCACTGAGCCCTCTGGTCCCGACACCCGAGGCACAGCCTCCTTTCCCTCTGCCTCAGGGCTTCTTCTGTGTGTTTAATGCAGTGGCTGCAGTAGTGAGAGGATCAGGGAATAGTAGGTCCAGCTCCAGCTTCCTGGAATCAGAAATCTCCATGCGTTTGTTTTAAAAATCATGGCCTGAAAAAAAAATGAACCCCCATCTCTAAACAAACTAACTCCTCACTAACAACTTGGCATCGTTATACTCATGGTGTAAAGGGACACACACACACACACACACACACACACACACACACACGTGTCTATAATGCATTTGAAACATTTGGCGTCTTCTCGTTACTGAAGATTGCATGTATTCCATAGATATTCACCACTTTTCTCTTTTCTTTCATGACTTTCATCCCTAGTCTGTCTCAGGACCTCTTCTGAATTAAGAACCCTAGGAGCAGAGTGAAAAGGCATCAGACACAGGACTTGTCCAAAAAAGGCTCTATGTTCTGCCCCACTTCTCCGACTGATTGCTCCCGTTGGGGTGAATAAACTACAAATAGTATTAGCATCTAGGTTGCTCAATTCATGAAAAGAAAATCTGCAGTTGTGTCTACTTTCATACAGCAAAGAAATCAAATTGAGCATTTTCACTAAGAAGAATTCTCTGGAAATTAAAGAAGTGGTTGCAGCCCCCTGGGTGGTTTTCCATGGCGCCTGTGGAGCAAAGGAAGGCCAGCTCTCTTCCCCTGGAATGCGGGGACTTATGAGGAGGGACAGAGCTAGAGAGAAAGACACCTCTAATGCCATGATATCCATTTCCATTAGGCAAATAAACACCGCAAATCATTCCGATGATATAGGTGCTCAAAGACATTTGTCTGCGTGTGTCAGAGTTATGAGCATCTAAAGTTTGGGGAGCAGACCTCCAACTCGGTGTCTGTAGGACTGCGGGTGAATTTGATTTTTCAGCTTTTCCTAATGAGAAATCCCTGAGTTGGAAGCAGAAAGGCAAATAACTGATTATAAGTGCAATGAAAGTCTCTTGGATTTACATATACATTTACTCGTATCCTGTCACATTTTCTTAACCTCTCAACCTCCACGCAACATATAAATGAACTTGTCTGGAATTGTTTTTTCCCCCAAATTGCAGCCTATATTTCTGCAGCACTGATGCAATTATGTCACCTCGATTGCCTTGCAGGGAGGGAAAAAAAAAAGCACAAAGCAAAACTTTGTGTATCAAGAAAATAAAGCCTGGAGAATTACCTGTGACACACACCAACACAAAGACAGCTCCGCTTCTCCAGAAAGTGGACGGAATAAAGGTAGACAGTTTCTATTAACAATAACAAGACAAAATACAGAGGCCCTTTATCTCTTAAAATGTAAATTTATACAAGGATTCATGCTGCCCTGCTGTAAATATCAAATACCCCTTAAGACCGTAGAACAAGAATGAATTGATTTTCTTCCCAGCCTCGACCATCTGCAGATTCTCATAGCTTGGCATTATATCAATGCTAAATTAAAAATCCTACCCTCGAAAACCATACGGGAGATTTGTGAGGTTCAAGCTGTTTATTCTTTAAATTATATGATTGATTTTCTATGTTCATATCTACTCTATCTGAATCATTTTTCAAGTTTATTCAATTGATTTCTTCGTGTTATGTGTTGCTCCCTCAATAACCTTTCTTTAGTGCATATCAGCTTTATATCTGTTCTCATTTACATTTATAGGCTGAGAGCAGCTGAAAGTATATTGATTTTCTTCCAGCACTTTGGTATACAATCCCTAGTTATTTGTGATGAATGCTTTTTCTCATTTATGGTATTAAAGTTTCTGAGAGGAAACCTAATTCGATTTGCATTCATTTGGGTCATCTGCCCTTCAGAGATGCCTGGTGCTGGGAGCGGGTGGTGACAAAATTCATAACGTAGCACAGCTGAAGCCAGGGACACAGGCAGGGTGCAGGGGGACCTGCTTTGGGGAACCTATTCCACTCCTGTGTCGTCAACCTCCTTATGTCATTTCATAATTTTTATTAACAGCTTTGAACCAGTGAATGTGTCTTAGTCACTCAACTCTCATTCCGAGACACCATTTGATACCAACTGTCAGTGACATCACCGCATGGCTCGCGTGGCAAACGCTGTGTAATTAATAAATAGACAATCCCGAGCGTTCTTCCTTACACACCATTCAAAGTCTCAATCTTCTCTTCACTTAAAACAGAGAGAGAGAGAGAAAGAGGGAGAATTAAAGGAGAAAGCAAGCAAGCCACAAATAAATAAGACACCCGGGTTCTGTAAGCTTAAAGGTTAAACATGGATGATTTTGTATTTGCCCAGTAAATCAGTTTCTTAGAATGCCTGGCTAAGTCCAATAGATTAGCTAATGTCTGTGTACACACAATATCTGTTAGTCTAATAAAGGTCTCACACTGCTCCATTTGTATCCAGCTTGTGACAAGTCCACGGGTCCAACCTCGAAGGAGCCTCAGGCCCCGTTTCAGGCTGCCCACCTCGAATTGGAGATTGAAGTGCCCGGAGGGTCCGTCCTCACCTGCCCAGGTTGTCTAAAAATGCAGATGTGTGGTTTCATTAGCAACATGTGAATAATCTACTAGGGAAACGTTTTACTGAATTTGTCCATCTTTTAAAAAAGGACCAGTTTTACATTTATCCGACACTAAAACCAAACAATCCATGTGAACAACTCTTTTCACTTGAAACTCACCTACTTCTCTTTGTTTCAGCCAAAGGTGCCCCTCTCAAAGGGCCCCAAATTGTACACTGTTGATTGAAAATGAATACCTGACTTTAAGAGGCTGTGTTTATTTTAATGGATTTCCCATTTTGGTATAAAGAGCTGTCCACGACCTTGATTTTCATTTAAATGTGTAAACAAGAGTGAATACTTTCAAGGTAGAATCTGCTGCTCTCTGATACACTAAGTAGGAAATGGACTCTCTCTTAAAATTTACTTTTTCCAGTGACCTTGGCCAAACAAAGAGAATTCACATCTTATAGTTAAAAGTAAAGCCACTGAAATGTGTATGTGGGAAATTTGAAGAAAGTGCACAGGGAATTTATACACTTTGATTTCGGTCTCAAGTACAATGAGATCAGAAATACGTTCATTACAAGGGAAAGGATATTCGCTCCCTTGTCTACTTGAAAAGGCAGCTTCAATATTTTGTTTCCTACCCACCGTGTCTTTAACTGTTTATTTTTAAAAATACGTGGTCTGTGTTACCAGGGCTCTCAGGGTGAGAAGGTGGGCGACAGGGCTGTCCCTGAGCAGCCCCTCCCAGTCTCTGCCAGGAGGTGGGGCTGGCGGATGGAGAGGGGCGACCCCCAGGGAGAGAGTTCAGATCTGGGGAGACAGGCGTGGGCTCTGGTCCTCACTCCACAGGTCCAATGTCACCTCAGCTGAGACACTGAGCACTTAGCCTCTGAGGTATACTTTTCTCACTGAACGTGAGAAGGCTGAGTTTGATGACATGGGGGTCGTTTTCATGCCGATGCTCCGTGATGCTCTGCACAGACGTCACACGCAGTACGCTCACAAGGACCCCACTCCCAGTCCGTGGGATCTGGTGGCGAGTTCGTTGCGTGTGTAAGCCCTGCCCAGAGCGTCCGGCAGGTAGCATCGCCAGCCTTTACTGAGAGCTCCATGGGCCTCAGCTTGGTCCTAAACATCATGGCTGTATGACCCTTAAAGTGGATCAACCCCAACACTGAAGCTCTATTATCGGTGAGGGACCAGGAGGTCTCTGGAAGTAAGGATAGTAAGGAACTAAGCCTGTCATAAATGTATAATAATGCGTCAATAAATCACACATTTTCGAGAGGCAGTGTGGGCTCCTCTCTCAGAGAAGTTCTTTGGGTTCCAGGCTATTGGATCCAAGAGCCTTTCCTTGTGTCTGACCTGCCATCCCTGCCCTTACTTAAACTTCTTGATTTGCGTAACCTCCATGACTTGCCTGGATGACCTCCTCCCCGGGGGGTTCCTAAGTTCCCCAGCAGGACAGCACGTCCAGGTCAACAACGGGGATGCCCCACACCTGCATCCTGCCTCTGTCCTATCTTGAATCAGCACCCTCACCCCCAGTCCAGTTTCCAACAGAGAACACGATCCATCCTCCTTAGAATTTCTACAACAGACTTTCATTCACTTATGAGAATATATTCTAGGTCAGTGGTTTTCCACCCAAAGTGAGGGTGGAGGTCTTTGGAGAATGCTGTGTTATCATCTGGAAAGCGTAACAGATGTATGTGATATAGGCCAATGGGTGACTCTTCTGATCTTGTTGAGGTAGCAATATTCATAATCAATAACTGATTTCCTTCAGTTGAGGAATGGCTATTTTTATTGTTATAATTAGCATACAATAAAATTCACATATATTAATTGTTCAGTTTAATGAGTTCGGCAGTTGTGATCACCTGTGAAATCATCATGGAGAGATGATGGAACATTTCCAACACCTAGAAAGTTCTCTACAATTGCTTTTAACGGATTCCCTTTCCCACTCTGAGCAACCACTAATGAACTATCTCTTGACTGTGTTCTATCCGTGTCATATGTAGGAAAGTTGTCATGGAGCCCTTTAGGCACACACACGTGCAGTCAGGTTCACGTTTGCGTTCCCACCAACTTCATCAGAAGGAGCACGAGATCCGTCTGGAAATGCACGGTTGACCCCCGACCTCTGCTTCAAAGAAAGTTAAGATTTTCATTCTCTTTTTCCATCATTATTTACCTCAGAAGCTGGTGTCCACTCAACAGTCTGTGAGAGACACCAAGAAATCATCTGCGCACCTCCCACTTCCTCACCTTAAAATCCAGCCAGCTACCAGGTTCTACCAGTTTGTCTTCTTAATTATTTCTGACTCTCTCTCCACCCTCCTACGCCCATGCTCACTAACCCAGGTCAAGTGCCTCCTACCTGAATAAGGTGAAATGCAATTTTCACTTGACTTCCAGGAAAAAAAAATCTCTCATAGTTTTCCTACAGGACACTCACTGATGGCTCATTTCTTTTTTTCTCTTTTGCTGCTGGATCTGCCCACTTTTGCCAACCTCAGAGTCAGGTATTGGGCCTCCCTCCCTGAAGTAAGCAGATCCAGATCATAGGGACTTGTCCCTGCTTGACCTCCCACCTGGGCTCCGAATGCCAACAGCCGACTTGCGGTTAACAGTCCTACTTGGTGCTCAACATGCCTCTCAGATACAACACATCCTAAATGGCCGATTCCATGCCCTTCCCAACCTCCTTCTCACCCAGCTTTTCCAATTCAGAAAAGGGCATCACCTTCCAGTTACTATTCATACCTCGTACCTCAGAATCATCACCAGTTCCCGTATGTGTCCACTTCCTCCTATGCCCTTGAGCAAGCATCTTCAGCTTGGGATAGACCTGCCTCTCTCCTCCTCCCCAGGCCCCCATCCCATGCAAGCCCCCTCTGCTTTGGAGGCCACCTGTCGGCTGGTCTGCCTCCACTCCTGTCCCTCCAATACCCACCCCAGAATCTCTCTCCACACACAGATCAATTGATTTCTCTGCTCAAAATACCCCAATTGTGGTCCATCTCCTGAGAATAGGATCCATGCCTTTTAGGTATTCTGGGCAGATGGTAGTCAAGGCAGCATAATTTTTAATCTCCCCAAATTCACTGCTAAACAGGAGCATCTAGGAGAGACTAGAGAGCAAAAGCCAAAGCCATGAGCATTCATAGTGAAGCTCCAGGACCATGTGAGTTTGTAAACCCCATCATCTGAGAGTGGAGAACAACAACCATGTCTGGGTGGTGGCCCATGTTCTGTCTGTGAGGAAGCAGGAGGACCTGCAGAAGCATCTGATGGGCCACATTAGCCAACCGAACTCCATGGAAACCACAGCTGGACAACTGGAGAGGAGCAGCAGAAACTGGGAAGGTGTAGCCAGGTGACTAGTCCATGAAGAAGGGTGTGTATCTAGTGGGAAGCAGCCGCATAGCACAGGGAGATCAGCTCAGTGCTTTGTGTCCACCTAGAGGGGTGGGATAGGGAGGGTGGGAGACACGAAAGGGAAGAGATATGGGGATATAGGTTTATGTATAGCTGATTCACTTTGTTATAAAGCAGAAAGTAACACACCATTGTAAAGCAATTATACTCCAATAAAGATGTTAAAAAAAAAAAAAAGAAGGGTTTGTGGGGAAGTTTATGAGACTGGAACAGCCAGGCTTCATGAACTCCAAAAACTATCCAACTCAGTATCTCTTCTAGGACAGGACACTATAGTCAGGGTGAGTTTCTGGGCACAGGATCCAAATTTAGTGGGACAGGGAAAGTGGAGACTAATAAAAGAAAATGTCCGGATACAGTGGCAGGGGCAGCCAGGAGACCTCAGAAAGCAGCGACCATGCTTTGAAGGCTACACACAAGGGGCAGCTGAGGGAGCTCCCTGAAGCCATGAATCAAACATTGAAGAGCACCTTTCCTGAGGTGTCCTTTTCAAGCTAATTTCACATGAAAATGCACAACAAAAAAGCACAGAGTCAACTGGCCCACCAAGTTATGATAAGATAAAGAAAAAAGACAACATACTTGTAGATAATAAACACAAAGCCAGAAAAACATGCCAAAGAGACATACAAAAGTATGACCTACCACCTTAGAACAAGGTGGAAAATGTTAAGAAAATGATGCAAGTGAAAGAACAACCTATACTGATATCATAACCAAAAAACCCTAGAAATTAAGTGATATAACTTAATAGAAAGAAAAGAATAAGATAAATATCACTTTAGAATTGAATACTAAGCTAGAATGAACACAGAAGCAAAGAAGAAGAGAAAATGTCTTATGAGAATAGAGAATGAAAATGAGCAAAGTCAAAAAAGTGAAGAGACGAAAAGGAAAAAAGAAAAAGGGGCCAATATTGAGAGAAAAAGAAAAATTTCTAACACATGTATAATAGGAGTCCATAAAGAGGGAAATCAGAGCAAACAAACAAGCAAATACTGAAGTCTATAATTCAAGAAAACTCTCCTGAAATAATCATTATTTTTAAAAGATTTGAAACTACATATTGAAACTACAGATGTATCTGAAAATATTAATGTAGAAAGCCCAGCATTATGACTCATTCAAGTCAAAGAAAAAAGAAATCAGTTGGGAATTGAAGCCAAAAGACCAAGTGCATTATAAAGGAAAAAGTAGATTTTCATGAAATTTTAACAGCAAGGCTTATGCTACAAAAACAAATGGAGTAACACATTTAAGAAAATCAAGGAAAAGAATGTGAATCAGGAACTTTCATCTATTCAAATTTACTTTTGAATATAAAGCCCACAGAAAAATGCTAATCAACATACACAAAAACCAGGAATATTGCTTTTATCAATCTTTTCTGGGGGATCTATTGGAAAATGAGTTTCAGATTATTAAGATGGCTGGAAAGACATTGACACAAGTGTTGGTGGTGAGCATTAAATACATAATTATTTGTTGAAGGGAAACTGAATGGGCATTAAAAGGAATAGCTACAGGCTCTGACAATGCAGATGTGGGAAGGCTAAAAAAAATGGATGGAGAATGGGACATAGGCTGTATAACGCCAGGTGGGTATAATTTTGAGACTTACATGTACAATGTGGACAAAAAGAAGATGAGTAACTATGGAAAATTCTAGCTCTATCATCTCTAGCTCTATCACCTCAGGAGGCAGGAGATACAAATGTAAGATAAAAGGGGTTGAGTTAAAACTCTTTATCCTAAATTTGAAATGGTAACGCCTAGAAACAATCACTGATACAATGGACAGATTTGGGGTTCGAAATACGACTTCCCACAGAGGGGAACGAGAGCTTCTTGGAAGTCACTAGTTATAACACACAGCAAGGAACTAAAAAAGATTACTACGGTGTGTACAAAGAATGTAGGGTCCTACTAGCTAATGTAGGGGGAGGACAATTAGAATTTCTATAATGATGGGCAATTGATTGAAACCCATCTGATATGTTTACATCTGTGTGTTTAAAATAAAACTTAAGAAAAAAGGTCACTGTGGTGGGCAGAATAATGGTCCACAAATAGGTTCATGTCTCAGTCGCCGGAACCTGTGACTCTCTGACCTTGTACGTCCAAAGGGACTCTCCACATGTGATGGGGCTGAGGGTCTCAAGATTATCTGCGTGCTCCTGAGGTCATCACAAGGACCTTCCCGAGAGGGAAGGAGGAGGGTCAGAGATACAGAGAGAGAAGATGTGAGGGCGGAAGCAGAGTCAGGGAGGAGGGAACATGTTCTGCTCACCTTGAAGATGTATGAAGGAGCCAGGATCCAAGCACCTGCAGCAGCTGGAAAGACAGAGGAATGGATTTTCCCCGGAGGCTCCAGAAGGAACCCAGCCCGTGGACCCATTTCAGGCTTCTCACAACAAAACTGAGGAATGATAA